>NW_017729002.1:11859915-11867542 GCF_001723915.1 Gavialis gangeticus
CAGATGCCCAGATGTGTGTGTGTGGAGGAGCTGCCTAGACCCCTGCTTCTGGGATCCTGAGTGCTGGGCACTTTCCCCCCAAGCCACTTACCAATTTACTTCAACTCCTAGCAATGTACCAGGGTTCAATGCATCACAGGCTGATTTGGGAGTTAAAAGGTACCCAGCTGGTTAGGACAGAGCTACCTGGATTCCTGCTTTTCCCTTCTCAGGGGGGGTGAGTGCTTGAAAGGGGAGTGGGGGGGGGGCTGCCTAAGGTTTCTGGCCCAGGCTACTGCCTTACGCAGCCTTTCCATAAGGGTGGCCTTATTATGATGGCCATGGTGGAGGGGGAGAGGGGCATTGCTTGGATCCCTGCTTCTGGGTACCTATGGAGCTAGGTATTTTGGAGGCTCCCCAGTGTCTCCCCAGCTTTTATGCATCATATCCCCCACAAGCAACTTATCACATTTATTGCATTTCTGGCAAGTGACCAGGTTTGGGAGCATCACAGGCTGATTTGGGATGGAAAGAAGGGTAGTTAGGTAGGTAAAGGGAATATCCCTTCTTCTGGGTTCCCAGGCAGCTGGGAGCTGCAGGGGGCTGCCCAAAGTCTCTGCATCAATTGCTACACATAGAATGAAGTTGACCAGTGGTTTGAGGAAAAGTGTTTAAAATCTGAAGGGACCTTGGGCAGTCCCCTGGGAATACAGAAGCAGAATTACTGCCTGTACCCACCTGGCCACTTCTTGCAGCCCATATCAGACTGGGATTCCCGGAAGCTTGGTCAACTACCACCAATAGGATGAAACTGGGGAAAGTTCTGTTTAAAAGATGCAGAAATACTGAGCAGTTTGTAGAGCACCAAGCACCCTGGGAAGTCAAAAGCAGGGGTATCCCCTCTACATACCTGACTATCTGCTTCCCCACCCACCCAAATCAGCCTAGGAAGGTGTGGAATGGGTCAAATGTAGGCAACCTAGGTTCAGAAAATAGAGTTCTGGCTGTGCACCAAAGTACCCAGTTGTTGTGTCAGGGAGGGGCGAGGAGTGGTACAGTATGGGATGCCTAGAGGACTGACCTGACACTAGTCACAGAACGCCTGGTGTCCGCACATAACACTGAACCAGCTCAATAAGAACCATTTCAAAATAATACTTGATTATCCAGCTATATTTCTTAAATATTCCAGGAGAGTTAAACTGTTCTAAATAGACTATTGTCTCCGGACACTTGTATATTAAACAGCATATTAAAGGGTTTCAGTGTTTTGTCTGTCTGCACCTGCGGTGAAATTACGAGAGATAAACAACTCTGAAACTTTTCCCTTTAGTCTAAAACTAAAGCCATATACCAGGTGTGTGCATGCTCACAAGCATATTTCTACTTTCACAAAAATGTACTCAGAACAGTAATTGAGGAGAGATGCATTGGTGCTAAAGGGTTGGGAAGAGCTGTATGAAGAAAGACTGAAGAAACAAGGTACCTTTTGTTTGGAGACTAGGATAATAAAAGGGCACACAAGATAGATGTTTTCTAATATCTGAAAGTTATAATGAAGATAGAGAAAAATTGTACTTCCTTCCCACAAAAGGCAGGACATGTGGCAATGGATTTAAACTGACTTAGGTCAAATCACAGGAGAAACTTCCTAAGCACATGAATAGTGGGGCAATGAAACAAGCAGCCTTGGGAAATTATGGAATCTTCTCCATTGGAAGTTTTCACCATAGGTTACTAAAGAATCAGACACCAACCCCAACCACATTTAGCTGTCTAATGACAAACAATTGTTGCATGACCAGCTTCCCACCCTTTGATCAATCTGAATTGGTATGCATCCCTGATGTATGATCTCTCTAAATTATTATGTAACTAGGTAGAGGTTATCACTCTATTACAGAGATTATCCAGAGGTTATCAGTGTATTACAAATGAGTTATATTACCACCAAATCTTAACACTTTCACCCTCTTACTCTTTATCTACCTGTACTTCATCAGCATAGAACCTCCCACTAGTCAAGGTGCTAAGAGACATAAAAACATAGGAAAAATGTTTTACTTTTGTAAAGTGAGGTGGCACTCACTTTTCAGAATATTAATAAGCAAGTCAAAAAGCTTCTGAGAGTCACTGGCAGACAAGCTTCTTTGGGTGAATCTGATATCTTATATTAGACCAACTTAAATAGTTGGGGGGAAAAATTTCTTAGCAAGCTTTTGGGTTTAAAAACCTTTCATCAGGGTGAGGAAGCCCCTGCAGTTGGTGTGCACTCTTCCTGGATGAATCATAAAGAAGCCAGAGGTTGGACTGGTATGCATGCAAGATATGCACTCAGTGAAGATGTAAATTGAAGATCCAGTGGGTGGGAGAAACAGCAGCAGGGGGCGGGGAGAAGGGAAGAGGAGGGGGATGAATGAAGCAGGTAAATAGTGGAGAGGTACCTGGGCAGGTTATAGAGTGTCATAAATCCAATGTCTATATTGAGTCCATGATTTTTTGTAACCAGGAGGTTGATGAAGTGAAGTTCATAGGCTCATCTGTGAAAAGTGTTCTGTAAATTCCCTTTGAGGATTAGAACTGAGAGATTGGTGACAGAGTAGTTTTCTTGTGAGAAATGTGCCCCCACAAGTAATTGGGTGTTCTTGTCTTTGATAGATTTCCGGTGCGCAGTTGTTGCTTGGTCTCTCCTACATGTTTTCCATCAGGGCATTTGGTGCATTGGATGAGATACATTACACTTCTGGAGGTGCATGTGTAAGATCCAGGAATGCTGATGGCTCTGTTGTGGGGGGTAGGAATTGTGGGGATGGTGGAGATGTGTGGCAGGGTTTGCATTTCTTGTCATGGCATGGTCTGGATCCATTCAGTGTGTTCTGGGCCGTAGGAAGTTTGCTTTTGGTGATGAGGTTAGCAAGGTTCGGTGCTTGTTTGAAGGCAAGGATGGGTGGTTCTGGGAAGATCTCTTTAAGAATAGGACCTCTGTATAGTATGAGTTTCAATTGTTTGAGGATTTTCCATATGGGTTGGAGGGAGGGGTGGTATGTCATAACCAGGGGTGTGCAATTTTGGAAGGTGGGTTTCTATACTGCAGCAATTCTTCACACGGTATCCAGGTGGCTCTTTCAAATGTTGCAATCCATCTCTCTGGAGGAATGTCCTTGTTGAGTGAAAGCCTTTTTAAAATTAGTGAGGTGGCAATCCCAGGTGTTCTCCTCGGTGCAAATTCAGTGGTATCTGAGGGCTTAGCTGTGTATCACAGGTTTCTTGGTGTGTTTAGGGTGATGCTAGTTCTGTGCAGATATGTGTATTAGTCTGTAGGTTTCTTGTATAATGTGGTCTGTATTTCACCATTCTGGATACTGATCATTGTGTCTAAAAAGGAGATGTTGGTGCTGGAGCATTCAAGAGATAGTTGAATGGAGGGATGATGATTGTTGAATTTCTGATGGAACTCAGTCAGAGATTGCAGGTTTTCCATCCAAATGATGAAGATGTCATTGATACGTCTTAAGTATATCTTCACCATTTGGACAGAAAACTTGCAATCTCTGATTGAGTTCCCTCAAAAAGTCAACAATCATCATAATCTCCTGGATACAAAAGATCATGGACTAAATATAGACATTGGATTTATGATACTCTATAACCTGCCCGACATCTGACTCCCCAGGTACCTCACCACTATTTACCTGTTTCATTCATCTCCCTCCTCTCCTTCCCCCGCCCAACACCCCAGCCTGTCTCTCACCCATTGATTCCTCAATTTAAATCTTCACTGACTGCCTGTCTTGCATGCATACCAGCCCAGCCTCTGGTTTCTTTACAAGTCATTCCATCCAGGAAGACCGCACACCAACTGCAGAAGCTTCCTCACCCTTACGAAAGGTTTTTAAACCCGAAAGCTTGCTAAGAATTTTTTTCCCCCAACTATTTAAGTTGGTCTAATAAAAGATATCTGAGATATCACCCAAAGAACCTTATCTACGTATGTCCTTAGACCAACACAACTACAACCTATACCCGTGTTTGAAAGTCCTTGTCATTCTGAATGAAGTCAGATAGTGACTCTCAGAACCAAACTTTAAAACTAAATTTGGCTTTTTACTTCTAAGACAGCTTAGTACTAAATTCGTATCTCACTAAAAACAGGCAAATAATACTTGCCATAGCTCAACCTGTCTGTTAAAATGGATAGAGATTTCACAATAGGCATCTTTACACGTGCTCTACGGGTGGGGGAGGGGGGCGCTTTAATCAGAGCATCTCTGAGAGCTGCTCCAATTAAAGCACCCACAGCATCCCTGTGTTTCAAAATGGTGGTGGGGGTGCTTTTGGGTAAAAAGCAACCCAAATGCCATTTTGAAGTGCGGGGACACTGATACACGAGGCGTGGAGGCTGCTGGAGTGCACTAATTAGCATGCTCTAGCAGACTCAATTAAATCAAGTCTGCTCCCACATGCTGTAATTACAGCACATCAGAGCAATGTTCCCACACATGTACAGGTACCCACAGAGACCAAATACAATATATAGCCCGTACTGCATTGTTCATAGTGGATTAATATGTTTAGGTTTTGACTAATATGGAGAAGTTAGCATAAAATATTGTTTTGTTTTCCCCTGGGCCTAGCAAGTAGTCAGTTCCTTAATGCTGGAAGTAAATATATGTACACATTCCTTCCCAAGGTCTTAAGATCAAAACAAACACAGAACCAGGGGAATAATGTTTCATTATACCAGTATATGAATGCTTAAGAAACAATAAATCTGGATAGGCACCATACAAAACACGAGATCTATGTTCATACGGCTTCTCAAATGCACCCAAGAGAGATGAGCTCAGCCCACCTGTGTCTGCTCCACACACACCCAAACACGCTAATTAGGCAACATATGCTTGGGAGTGCGCCTGACTGGCTCAGAGTGTCCACAATCACCCACCTCCTGAGCACCATGCTCAGATTCTCCTAAAACAGAGCGCCAGCTGGCACACACTCAGGACTACTCAGGTGCACTCCAAACAGTCTACAATGTCTAATTTGTAGGCTCAGTTGGATGTGGAATTCACACAATAGGCAGGCTATGCTTCTGAGCTCACTCTGGAGGCTGTGTAGATATAGCTTAAGTGTACAGTTTGCAACTCAGAATGATTAAAGCTTCATACTGATTTATCCACTGAAATATTTCTCCCAGTGATTTCACACACAGAAACTCTTAGGGATAAGGGGAACACAGACCTCTTAAAAAAGAGAAGCTAGTTTTAGAAGCGGAGAAGATTTCAAGCTTGAAATTCCATCAGCCGTGCTTCTTGTGCTTTCTCTCAAGAGCAGACATATCAAAAAACTAATATTTGCAATATACATGTAGCACTCAATTGAAATACATGCATTTTAGTCTGAAAAATACTTTTGAAATTAGACTGTGTTTTCTAATCTCAAAAAATTGCTGGTTGGACGATTTTCATTTTTGTAAAATGACAAGTGATACTTCATTTTTAGCAAAAGGTTAATGTTAAGTCTCCAAACTTTATAAATTGCATTCCCTCCATAAAATAAACTATTGCATTGCTGGTGTGTAAGATTAGAGAAAAATGTTCACACTGTTGAAAACGAATGGATTTTGCATTTCAAGGTGACAAGTACAATGTCAGACACAATCAATCGATCACTGCATAATTATTATTGCAAATGATCCATATCCATGCTCCAAACCTTAAGGGGAATTTAATGAAGCAGTAAGCACATCAATAATAAGATCTACTTTGGTCTCTGTTAAATCTCATGATTCATAAATATGTTGGTATGTTTTACTTTTCCTTGAAATCCTGTAATGATAGTTGAGAAATATTGGCATGCAAAATAAAATCTTTCAAGAGTAGTTTACTGTATTATATAAACAAAAAAAAACTGACGTCAAGTAGATAGTCAAGACAGACAGGCAGAAGTGGAAGATCAACCTCTGAAGATGCCCAAGTTTCAAGCCAACCTGAATCCATATGGCCAAATTGCTACTGTAGTGCTAGAGAAGAATAAGACTATATTTCCAGTGCTGTTTATGAAAGTAATAGCCTTATACCCATATTCCAAGATTTAAGTTATTATATCCAGTGTTTTGGTGACAGTTAATATAGGTATTGTTGTATGGTGGACCATGATGTTCATGGTGCGCTCTGTTTGGGGCTGATGACTGTTTGGTGGGGTTGCTAAGGGGGGGAGGGGTGAGAGAGTTAAAAATAGCCTGGTCAGGGTGGGAGAGAGGTAGGACAAATGCAGTCCTGGGGTTGTGGTCAGCAGCTGGATTTTCCCTGCCCAGAGTTATGCTCCACATGTGTACATGTATTTTTGTTATGTTGGGCATGGGTTAGTCCAATCAATGTACTGTACGTCCTTAGGTGAACTAAGTTAGATCAGACTGGCCATTTTTGCTCAATCCAAACTCCCCAACATATGTACAGTTCAGCATTTAGGCTGACCTAAACTCAGGTAAATTGTTCTAAGTGTAACAGCTGCATGTACCCTGAGGGAGAGTGTAGAGGCAGAAAATCAACATGGAAAAAAAGAAATGCATGAACTACTACAGATGTGAAGAGAATCATGCACCTTCTGTGACTGAAAAACTTTTTTGTTGGGTAAACAGTGAGGCAATCAGACAATGCCAATCTCTTGGCTCTTCAGGGCGAGTCAAGTCTGATAGCAGATATATGCACAAGTTATAAATCCTCATGAGAGTCTGTTTAGTAACTGTTTACACTGTACTTATGGAGGGGAAAAAGGAAAGCTCAGCATTTCAAGGAAAAAGGTATCAATGCAGGAAATCCCCACAGTGATCCCTTTAAGGAGCTCTTAATAACCCAATGTCATGGGAAAGGATTTGTAAACCCCTTACCCTCAGTATAACTGCAAAAGCCTTCAAGTCCTTTAACTCCTTTGGGATCAAAGAAAGTCCAAATCATCTCCTATGTAAACCCTGTACCAAAACTGATAACTTTAGGTTCCAGATGGATAGCTAGAAATATCTTTTAAAAAAGGTGACTACACTGGATATAGCCCCTAAATGGGATTCCCATGAAGAAGCAAACACCATGGGACCAATAAAGAAGGTTTTGTGCTTTCCCAAAATCGAGATGACAATGCACATCTACTGTCCAGCCATCTCATCCCCATCCTATGCAGTCACAACCAATCTCTTTCCTTCTTTGAACATAAAAATCCCGAAAGCTGGAAGAAAAAACTAATGTCAACAATGTAACTTAACTTCCACCCATACAAGAAGAGGTGGAGGTGAGAACAACCTTGTTTTCTAAGGAAAAATATGAAATAACTTTGGTAATTCAAATGGTCAGGTACAAAGAACAGAACAGAAATATCAGTTCAGTAGTTTTTTACATGGAACTAAGTGACTGTCTCTCATTTGGGAGAGTAAACTAAAATGGAATATATATTTTAATACGTCATGGGCCAGCTATTCCAGTATACATTCCAAATATTTAGAGGAAATTTTTACTTGGAGCTTTGGAGAAATATTTGATCAAATAAGGTAGTTTTGAATGTATGTCAGCAAATTAAATTTGTTCTTACCCAAACTGGTAGTTAACAGACAACAGACATGAAGGAAGAAACTTTTATTTACACACACACACACACA
>NW_017729002.1:11867671-11876669 GCF_001723915.1 Gavialis gangeticus
CACACACACACACACACACACACACACACACACACACACACACACACACACACAGAGCAATAAGATAATTTCTTGTAGCAATAGAGCATTGTTTGACAACTCTGAAAGATAAATCTTTTGGGTCTAGTAGAAATAATTTTTAAAGTTGTGCTCTTATGTATTACTAAAAGAAATTTCAGGTGAACATTCAGGGAAGAGATTAAGTCCATAAAGAAAGAGAAGATGTATCAAACTTAATCTGGAAAAATATTTAGAAAATTTAAACTATTTGATGACAACATTTTATATGGTTTTAGTAGGAGACAATTCTAGAAGTGTGTAATATTTGGGAATGTTCTTATTTGGAAACATCACATTTAATATCTCCATATGACCCAGCATCAATTCACATATTTCAAGGCAAACAATATTTCACTCGCTCAACAGTTTTCTCGATCTTCATGTATTGACATATACATAGGTATCACATATACAGGATGTATTTTTTCATGCAAATTAGAAAAGTGTGCATGCAAATAACATTTGCTGTTTCTACAGTATGTAAGTGCCAAAGAACAGATCTATAAGAGAACCTAAGCTAGGCTTTTTTTATTATTATCTGAAGGAAAATAGAATACCAAGGGAATGTGAAATTTAGTTAAAAAACAAAACCCAGACAAACAAAACCCTGTTAATACTAAAACTGCAGTGGACAGCTGCAAGTGCCCATGGGGGATGTCATTCTTTTCATAATTTGGAATTTTTTTCCTTACTAAAGATTTCATAGTATATGCACTCTTCAAAGCACATTGTACTACACCTACCTATACAGAAGCTTCTCAAGTACATGTCAAGTTAATAGACAAAGTGGGCTATCTGCTACTTAAAAAGCTATGGATCGATAACCTATAATATAAAATAAATAGAAAGAATGAAGAATGGATGTGTGGAAAAGTGCACAAGTGGAGCATTTCAGTATAGTTTTTGTTACCTAAATATTTTGATTACTTTATAATCCTTTCAGTTAAGAGACATTCAAACATATTAGCTGAACAACTGCAGGTACTTTCCAAGTCCAAGTGATCCTCCCATTAGTTTCCATAGGGATTTTGAATAAAACATGCAGCTTCATACTCCATGGCTGACTGCATGACCGCTGATGTTGAATAAATATGTACCTTTTGTCATTAACACAGAAAAATACAAAACGATTTAATAATATGGAGCACTGATATGAATTTCAAGCATTTTCAAGGACATTTGACTCAATAAACCTGAATAATAGTATTTCTATTTATAATGCAGCAATTTCATTGCCTGACATGAAAGGACCAATTGAGAGAGACTGAATGAAAGCAGGGTGACAATTAGATAAAATGAGATCAAGGATAATTCCTAGTGTGTAGTCTTATGTCTATCTAGAGATATACATATTTTGAATTTTAGAATGGTAGACAGTTTAGTAATCTAAGCAATATTATAGATGGTGTCAAAAAATTGCAAAGAACTCTTCTGTGGTGGAAAAAAAATGCAAAAAGGATAAAAGAATTTGTGATGGTATTTAACATTTTCCCCCTCAAATGCGTTCCATTTTAAAGTTTTCTTTGCCCACATAATTCTTTATTACAGTCACACAAGTGGTCTTTTTCTAAATCACACAAACACCAATTTGCACTTCCTTAGATGTGAGAATATTGTTAAGTGTAATGTTGAAAGTTATAAACTGAGTCCTGTCATGCCCAGTTTTATAGAAAATATATTTGAAGAAATATTTTTGACCTGTAACCTTTAGTCCTGCTTTTGAATGCTTTATGGTCCAAACCTTTGTCACAAAAATATAATATAATATAAATAATTTTAAACATACAAATTGAAGTATACTGGAATATCTGGCCCATGACTTCAACCCATGGGCTATTACATATAGATAAGTTCTTTGATGCCCTAAAGACTGCCTGTGTTCCACAGGTCCTTGGATCCTCCCACCTGCTGTCTGTGGATGGGACCACGCTGCTAACTGACAAGGCCCAGATCCTTCAGAGATGGGCTGAACACTTCAGCACTGTCCTCAGTCGGACTTTTTCTGTCAACATGGATGCCATATGCAAGGTGCCTTAAATCGGCATCAACACCTCACTTGAAGCTCTGTCTACAATCACAGAATTCCAGAAGGCCATATGACAAGTGTCTAGTGGCAAAGCTCCTGGAGCCAATGTGATTCCAGCAGAGGACTGCAAATCAGGTGGTCAGGACCTCATGGAGAAACTAACTGAGATCTTCTGCTGTATGTGGGTGCAGGAGGTAGTCCCTCAAGAATTCAAGGATGCCTTCATCATCCACCTGTACAAGAGGAAGGGAAATTGCCAACTCTTTGACAACCACAGAGGCATCACCCTTCTCTCAACTGCCTGCAGATACTCATGAAAGTCCTCCTCAACTGGCTGACAATCCATCTAAATGACCTACTGTCTGAGAGCCAAAGACATGGAACCACTGACATGGTGTTTGCAACCTCGCAGCTTCAAGAGAAGTGCCAGAAACAGAACATCAACCTTCTCCTCACGTTCATCAACCTCACCAAAGCCTTCCACAGGGTGAACCACGAAAGCCTCTGGGAAATGATGAAGAAGTATGGATGCTGTGGAAAATTCATCAATATGGTTCAACAGTTCCATGATGGCAAGATGGCATGTGTCACTGCAAATGACTTATTCTCTGACCCCTTTCTGGTCACAAATAGATTCAAGTAGGGCTGTGTGCTCACACCTACCCTCTTCAGCATGATATTCTCTACCATACTGTCGGATGCCTTCCAAGACGATGACCTTGGTACGGGGATCAGGTACCATTTTGACAGAGACATCTTCTACCTGTGCAGGCTCTGAGTGACGACTGTGCATTATGTGCAGGCTCACAGGCTGACATGCAGCAGTCCATGGACCTATTCTCGTCAGCTTGTGACAACTTTGGACTCACTTTTAACATGAAGACGACCAGTTGATGTTTCAGTCTGTGCCTGGCACAACTCCCCAGGAACCACACGTCTCCAGGAAAGGCCAACAACTGTCGATGGTCAACAAGTTTGTCTATCTAGGTAACACGGTCTCCTGTGCTGTCCACATTGATGACCAAGTCAACACGAGACTAGCAAAAGCTAGCGTGGCCTTTGGCAGATTCCATAAATCAGTCTGGGACCACAGAGGAATGGGAATGTTGATGAAATTGAAGGTATACAAGCCATAATTCTTCTGCCCCTCCTCTACACCTGTGGAAGCTGGATCATCTACCAGCATTATATCAAGAAACTAAACCACTTCCACCTGTGCTGCCTGCAAAAGATACTAAAGATCAAGCGGCAGGACAAGATTCCAGAGGCCATGGCGCTTGAAAGATCAGTTCTCCCCAGTATTCACACTCTACTGAAACTGGCACTGCTAAGATGTGCCGGCCACCTTTCAAAAATGCCCGACACTCACCTACTGAATAAAATCTTCTATGGCAAACTGTCAAATGGAGTAGGTTCTTGCAGAGCACAAAATAAAGTGGTACAAGGACACCCTAAAGATGTCCCTAAAGAGTTTCAGTGTTGACCTGGGGTCATGTGAGCAAATCACTCGTGACCATCCATCTTGGAGGTCATTAATCCAGAATGGAGCACTGGCCTTCGAGCAACAACGTACGGCAGAAGCAATGAAGAAATGTATGGCCAAGCAAATGAAAACCTCTCATACCCAGTCCTCATTGCTTTCCTGACCCTGCTGCAGTAGATTATTCAAGACAAAGTTTGGACTTATAAATCACCTTCATACCCATGCAACTTAGCCTCCAACCCTCTTCTTTTTCTTTCCTCTCTCTCTTTTCTCCTTTTTCCTTTTTTTCTCCTCTTCTCTTTTCTCCCTCCCTGTTTCTTTCCCATTTTTTTCTCTCTTCTTCCTCCTCCTTGGTGGTTGTGGTTGCATTCACCCACAAAGGACAACAAGAACACGTGCGCGCACACACACACACTTCAGTTTCTTCCTTTATGTCTGTGAACTACCAGTTTGGGCAAGAACAAATTTAATCTGCTGAAATGCTTTCAAACCTAGCTCATTTGATCAAATATTTCTCCAAAGCTCCAAGTAAAAATCTCCTCTACGTGTATACAAAATATCCTTATGAACAGCTCTATGTAAAAAAAATGAATGCCAATGCAATTTTTCAGGAGAGTAACAGATTGAGGAAACTGTGCCATGTGTTTCAGTAAGTAGCGACCAAAGACTAAAAAACAAAACAAAACAAACCCTCCCCTCCCCCCCCAAAAAACCAATTGCCATGTATTTCATGGAACTTTAGCATGAAATTAATAGAAAATATGTGTAGGAATACATGTTGGTCACTGGTATTTTTTAAAATTATTTTATCCTGAATATTTTTACAATAATATTTGATATCACATGACTTCATATTTTTATTCAACACTGTCTTCCAACTCAAAATATTTAAAATGACTAAGACATAGTGATGACACAATTCAAATTCCTGAAAGAAAAAAATACATTATGCCAGGACTATTTTTCTTGTAAAAGAATATTTTCATGATATTGAATAATTATTGAAAAGCAATGCTTACCTATGAGACATGAAGTGTAGAGGCAGTATGGGAAATGGATATTGAATGATCAGTCTTGCAAAGTACTGAAAAATGTAAGATGCAAGGTAACCTCCTCTCCCACTTATTGGACAGAAAGCTCAAAACTTACTGACATTTAGACATTTCAATTTCCAATTGAGAAGTCAGACACTTACGATGTTTCTGTGGACAACAGCCTCTTAGCATTCTACATAAAATAATTTACATTAATTATTTCGGGGAAAGGTGAGAAAGTCTTTGTTTTGGTCTCTCTAAAAGTATCCACCAAGCATTAACTGTACAGCATTGTGATACTTACATCATAGCTTGTCAGGAAATCCTTTTATCATCAGTGTAATGGTCTACTACCTGAATAAATGAACATATTGTATTGCATTGGGTTCAGGGGTCTAGTTAAAAGCATGTACATTGTTTTGACTTGGTGCCTGTTCTAATCCAGTCCCAGTCATTAGTGATTAAAAATCCTTAAGAATTGATAGCCAGTGTGAAATTGGCTGGTAGATGCAGTCAAGTTCTTATAGCACATGTGTCCATATCATAAATGCCACACTTGCAAAAGCTGTCTCAGCAAAGGGTATAAGGTTTAATAGGCATGGAAACTGAATTTCATTCGCTTCACCAGAGGTGCTCCTTTCTCCTTAGGGTGGGAGCACAAGTATCACTGGGTTGTTTGTACTGTGGATAAAGGGTTTCATTCATCAGGGTTGACAGGCCAATGTCTCTCTCCACTTTTTGGAATCTTTCAAAACACATTTTTGTTTGGAAAAAAGACAAAAAATAGGAATATTACATTCAACACACCGAATAGCTCTAGATGTAAACTGCACCACAAGGAAATTGTTAGATATCATTAAGGGGGCTGATGCACAGTTTGCTCGCTATACAGAAACCAAGAAAGAAACTGTCAATACTAAAACTGAAAACAATGATTCCAGGACACTAATTAGCAAAACAGTACAGAATATGAAAATACAAATTGCCTTTCTCATTTTATACCCAGTTTAATATTTCACACAGAGTAAAAGAACATAGTAGAACTGTCAAATTAAGTGGTGGATCATGTGGCCCATATCTACATTGGTCAGAAAAGGCAAAATAATATATATTACACATACAAAAAATGAAAAAGACTCACTTCTCACAAAAGTTATATTAATATTATACTGACTGGCTTTTACTTAATTACATTGTTGCAATTAATGCTGAAGTAGTGCCAGTGGGAAGCCTTTCATACTTCGTTATATGTATACATTGCACCTGTATACATATTGTGTGTCAAAAGCTCATTTACCAATTGCCCCTCTCTCTTTCACTCTCTTTCTGTCGCGCACACACACACATACATATGTTGGAGGTACAAAATTGCTGCTATTAAGAAAAAATAAAATCTTTTCTGAACAAATCCTTCCTAATTTCCAGAACCTAAAGAAACAGGAGTATTTAAATATAATAAAACCTTTTCATTCTCAGCATGCCTCCAACTAATCTGATTTGGAGGTTTTAGTTAAATCGTGTATACTAGTAAAGACAAATTAAAAATGGAAATAGTGTTTAATACCCAGGTATAGTAGTACCAAAAAAAGGATATAAACATTCTTTTGGTTGATACATGCTGATAATAAAAATAAGAAGTACCATAAAATATAAGTCAAAAAGAAGAAAATAAAAATTGAAGGAGTGGGCTTTTAAAGGTCAAAGATTAATTACTAAGAAAACAGGTCAGTAAGCTTTTAGAACCCAAGAGGGCAAACCACCAGAAACTGCTTATTCTTGTGCTTTGGGTGATAACACACAGGCATAGCTAGGAAAATTAATAAATAATACGAATTACACTAGTTATCAACACTAAAGATAATAAAAGACTGAATAGGTACCTGTAATTAAACTTACGGATATAACTTTTCCCATTTACAAGGATACATATGATCTCCAAAAAAAGAAAAAAAAAAAGAAAAGACTAAGGCCTTAACTAAAATAGTGTTTCCTATTAAACAGCTTGAATAAAAGTAACAAAAATATAGTACCACATATGCTCATAATTTGCCCCTCCCATTCAAAATTATGTGCATCATCCTCAAATATTTATTGTGTATTTTCGATCACTTACATGCTAATGTATTAAACACAAAGACAAAAAATATTTAAAATATTACCAAAAACCAGGTTGTCATAGCCACAGCTCAGATTTTATATTAACATACTTAAGTATACGAAATTACAAATTTGAATTAATGGTTATACAGTTACAATAAAACTAAGAATCATGGTAAAGGGTTAAAGAATAAATGGACAGTAGTCTGTGATACCTCTCGCTGCTGAAGTACATGAATAGGTATCGCTTGTGAAAACTAAACTAACTTATTGTGCTACAGCATGCTGAAAAAAAGGAACTCATATCATAAGCTTCACTGATTGGTGAAGCTCTTGAAAAGATAACAGGTCAAAGAACTGAAATAAGTAACTTAAAAGTCAGCATACAGTGCCTTTTGCATAGCCCACAGAAGTTCTTATAATACTTCAGAGTCAACAGAAATTAGAAGAAGCTGCCAAAGGGAACTTACAGCAGAAACCACAAGCAATTTAAGCAGACAGTGATTTACTAATAAAATCTCTGAAGAGTGTCACCTGCACATAAGTCTATTTTGAATGGGCGGCCCAGATAAGTAGTGAGCCCCTTTCTATTTTTCAATACATTTTCAATTTAAAAAAATAAAGGTTGTCAAATGGGTTCATTTAAAGCATTTCCCTAGAAGATGCTAATGCTTTGAAGATTAGAGAAATATATATGTATTTCTCTAAATATATAAATTATACATTCTTTTTCACTAACATTTTTAGTGAATAATTTATTTGGGTCTACACCTAGATGAACTAACAAGTTAATATGCTCACTAATTGACAATATGTATGTTACAGCTCTGCCTTTTTTAGTTCCTCAGGTGAACAGATTTTGCTGCAAGGAATCAGAACAATGCTGAATGAAAAACGACTTGAACAAATCCATCAATTGCCACATACTTCACAAGCTAAGAAATATTGTAAAAAGTATTACATACACATCTAGATTGAGTAACATAATTCAGAAGTTTTAAGGATATTAAGATTGCTTCATTATTTAAAAAGAAAGCAAATTCTGTACAGTCAGAAGTGATGCAGCATTCGTTTCATGACTGAAACGCACAGTGAATCTTAGAGACACAATTATAACATTTTTTAAAGCAAGGAAAAGAAAGCAGTGCACTACGACACATCCTGAAAACCCTGAAAATAAAATGCAGCTTAACGTTAATGAACCAGATTGTTTAAACTCCCATTGGTAATGCAAGCACATGTACTGTACACTAGCTGTGCTAGGCTATCCTGCAGCATAGACACCTTTACATATCACAAAATATGCTATTATTATAAGCTAAAATCTATAGTTCCGAAGTCAATTTATTAATAAAAGATTGACATGGAGAGAGACACTACCTACCCACAAATACATCATCATGTTGAAAGAGAAATCAAGGGCTCTGTCAGCAAACAGAAGTCTCCTTACTTCACCAAGTATGTCTGGAAGGAAAACTGAAACCAGTGGGTAGAAAATCTTGCCTTTTTCTGTCAAGTCCTCACAGTTCTCTTCTTTTCTTATACAAGATATTTTTTGTTTGTTTATGAGAATAGCATTCGTTCAGTGGCTCTTTCTGCGTGTGAAGTGACTTGCTTCAGGCTGTCTTTTTTTCTTCCCTTTTTCTCCCTAACTCTGCCTGTCCTTTCTTTACTGTCAAGCCTGCTTAGGTAACAATTCTTGGTGTGTCTGTTTAATGAGCAGGTCCGTGCACTAAAGGCAGCCAACTACATTGGTGAAAGCAAAAAAATAAATAAATAAACAAACAGGGATATACCACTTCCTGATAGCTAATATGGGATTTACAAAAGCCCCCTCTGTAGGAATTTATAGGCAGATTTCTAAGACGTCTTGAGGAAAAAAAAATCAGAGTAAGACAGGTGACTCCAGTGGCACTCAAGCCATTATTACCTTTCCTTGCTAAGGGACTCAGTTCACAAGTCCTGCATTTGAGAATTGCTTAAACTCAAAGCAAAGCTCCTACAGAAAAGAAAGGAGCATGTACTGCACCCTGCTTCCCCTTTATCTCTTTAAATGTACTTCAGATAAAAGCAGCATCCAGTCAGGTCAAGGCCTTCCCCAATCTTATTACTCTAACACAAGAGTGTTCAACATACTTTTCTACAGCCATCTACTGACTTCATAGCGTTATTGCTGCTGCTGTTAGTCCTGCTGGGAGATAACTGCCAATGTGTGGAACAGGGATATGTGAAAAGTAAATCAGAAGAGAGTTAAAGTATTTGTGCTAATTCAATATTTGGTTGCTTTATTTTTGTAAT
>NW_017729002.1:11881669-11903467 GCF_001723915.1 Gavialis gangeticus
AAGCCCTACTTGCATTACATTGGAATACAACATTTTATTTTTATACACACACACACACACACACACACACACACACACACACATACACAGTTATATATATTATATGACTAAAAATTAAATAAGAGCTATGGTTATGTGCTATATTAAAATAGAAAAAAGCACTAATATGTTGATTTTCCTATATTTTTAGAAATAGATACTGTTTGTAGAAAGGAATGATTTTGCAACTGTTTTTGCGGTTTAGATATTTATCATGTTTTTAATCATTTTACATTGCCACATATAAGGTAGAAATTGATTAATTGAATTAATCAACAGAATCTTTGTTTAGAAAAAAAAATTTCCAATGGAAAATAGTGCTGATCACTCTCTAGACTGTATTATTTATTTGGAAGAAATAATTCTTGACCTTGTCAACTGGAACCACTGTTACCATTAAATGTTTTGTATGCTGGTGCAGACGTAGCAAACTATATATACAGCCTGCCCACTGAGTACATCAACTAATATAATATACACTTACTGAACTATCAATCAAGGAATAAATAAAGGAAGAGAGAATCAAATGTGTGCATAAGCAGGAGAATAAACAGAACTTTCCCCCAGTGCTTTGTTTTTTGGTTTGACAATGATCTTTGACCAGCGGCTGTGCACTTAGTCTAGATACCAAAAAAATCCTGCCTTAACAAACGTCCCTAGGAAATTTACATATTCTGCCTAACCATACAAGGTAAAATGTCACCTAAATAATTAAAATGCATTAACTAAATTGCAGAATCATTCACTGCACCAGGGCAGGTGGCAAATGGATAGGCACCTGCTGAAACAGCCTATAACAAGGCTCATCAAGAGATATAATAGCAAAGCAGGATTGGGAGAGCAAACTAAAATCTATACTGTTAAAAAAACAGTAATCAGGAGAGTCTTAAAGACCTCTACCTCACAGCAGTAAAAAGTAACTGCTTTACCACAAGCACATCAATATTAACTTTATTTCAGAAAATATAAAACAATGTATTTGCATAATAATCTTAAAAATCACGTTATATATACACATATTAATGGATGATTAGCTGCAATTTGTGTGAGAAAATCAGTTTTTACTAAAAAAATAAATACATGTAATTTACTAATTAGCAAAATGTCAATTTTTATAATGAAGTTGCAGGAAAACACTACTGCATTCTCAACGAACTTGGATCTAATTTGGGGAAAGGACAGCTTAGAAAAAACCTTAAGTCCAAAATATTCCTTTCCTGAACGTGATATGCTGATGTTTGATTTACAGTGATACCATCTCCCTTTGTTATAAAGTGTTAGAATACATTTCAGCTGCCTCTCAGTTTTATGGAAATTATATATTTGTGATGATTTTCTCATCTAAAAATGAGCAGTGTAACTTTCAAAAAAATTAGGTCTGACAAAATTGACACTAACAAGAGAAGATGGCTCAATACTGATTTACACCTACCCGAGGATCTGGCCTTCTATGCATAACAGCTAAGTATTCTGTAAAGCACGATACTTTTGATTTCAGATTTTCTCTTGCAATTTCATTTAAATCAATGAAAGCACTGACCATGTCAGGAAAAGCGCTCCCATATCTACACCAATCTAAAGTATGTAGAATGGGGTGTTGATAGAGGAAGACCACTTCTTTCCTAAGGGCATGATCCTGTTCTCATTAACACTGGAAACAAATCTGCAGCAGATTTCACTACAATGGGAGCAGGCCCGCATCTCCTTCTATCTAAGAAAAACATCCGATTCATCTGCCAGTTCAACTAACAGCATTCAACAACCAAAGATGCCCGATCTGTTCACCTTTAAGCCTCATTCTTCACCTCATTTTGTCTAGTGTATCGTGTATTATATACATTACATTATTATACATTCTGAAATGGCACATTAGAAAGAATTGGATTATGTTGGTTAAACTGAAAGCACATTTTCTGATAAAGTGTTTATGCATCTACTCTGCTTTCTGATCTGTGCATATTGATAGTACATCATGGTTTCACAAGTTTCAAAGGATGGTAAAAGATTTTATTAATATGATAAAAGAATGTGCATTGCAATTGCCTATAAATCATTTTTACATAAAAAAAATCCTATTTTTGAACAGACAGGCTACACAGAAAGCATATAAAACTTTAGTGAACTGTGTCCCAAGGCTGTGTCAACTAATTATTTCTGTATCTGAAATTCTGTTCATTATTAAATTGATTACTCAATCAATTCTTCACATCTTATTCCCTGAAACAAGTCAAATGACATTTTCTAGTGCTGCTACCCCAAGCCATCTAGTCAGGGGAAAAAAAATATTAACTATGCTGTTGGCCAGATTGTGCTTAGCTTTTGCTGAGGTGAAGAAGGAGCGGGTGAAAGGCAGATGGGAGTGAATGCTTCCTTCCTTTACCTCATGTGTCAATGCATAAGCATTCAGAAAAATCCTGTTTGCTAAGCACAATGCCAGCACTCTCTAGTTCTTCCTGTGATGCTGAGAAATAAGAAAGATGTTAAGGTTATGGGCCAGCTTCTGTTATGCTGACCAATCCAGTCCCGCACCTGCTGAACTCAATAGGAGTCTTCAAACTCTTGCTGTAGTGCACCCCTTAGGCTTTCAAAGATAGTAATTGTTGCTTTCTCCTAGTGCTATCAAGGACACTTCCTACAGGCCCTTTTACTTAGAAGTTTCAGCTGAGAGAACCCATGTGTGGTAGCAACATTTCTGTTCCAATCCACACTACTGGCTACTTAACAATTTTACCCATGCTACCAACTAGAATAAAATATATTTCTACTGCTAATTATAAAGGAGCCTGATTACTGTTGAGATCAAAGGAATATGAATGTTAACAGCGATATTTGAAAATACGTAGTTATTTTAAAAATAAATATTAATCAAAACTACTTACATCTGATCAGCATATTCTTACTGGCAGCAAAAAAGTGAAGAAAAAAAAGAACGTGCAGATTTCCAAGTTAGAGCTCCATTACAGTATTAAAAGGGCAAAATTCACTGTCATATCTTGACATATTTATTAACGGCAAAAATGAAATAATATTTATGTTACAAATTGCAAAATTGGAAGCACAGAGGTACAGGGGCCAGCCTTCTTTCCTAGGTACTGCAAAAGTCTCTCAAAGATAAGCCATCATGCTGCAGATTATCATTCCCAATATAACAGTAATGCTTAAAAATCCTTATCGGGATTGAGATGCCATTTCACTAGGTACTGTACAATGTCTAATAAATCACGGGGCTCAAATCTGTCCACTAAAATCAATGGTGTAACTTCCAGGGAAGTCAACAAGGGTTTCAACGTATCCGCTTGTAAGATTTTAAACAAGATTAACACAATCACATAATACCAGGATAATAGTGAAGATGATCTCACAGTTACACTACACTGCAGTTAGTAGTGATAAACCAAACCCAATACAAAAGAAAGCGTCACACAAAGCCAAAACCTACAGCAACTACAACCATGAAATATTATACAAGGGGAACTTTCACCCAGGAATTAAACTGGGGGTGGGAGGGAAGGGAAGGGGGATGGGGAAAAAATGGGTTTTCAGAAATAATCCAATACTCATCTAACTACCACATATAGCCCATCTCCTGATTTCATCCAACACCAATAGTTAAACACTGTAAAAATACTGCTATCCCTTTACTTCAATACCAACTGAAACATAAATATATCTAGGAAATAAGCAGAGGAAAGAAAGAGTCAGATTTCCAGGCCAAGCTAGCTGGAAAAACTCAGAAACATCCAAACTTCAGGATAGCTATCTGCACAACTAAACTATGCTGAGATACAGACAAGTCAATCTAATACGTAAATCCCATTGTGTGTGACAGGAACACAGCACAAGCCTTAGTTCTAATTTCCTTGCTTAAATTTACTTTGGATTTAAGGTATTTTATTTCAACCTGAAAATAGGACAAACTTACTTTAATATACAGTGTTACTAGTTTACAAATTTACTATGCACATTGTTCCTTAGACATAATGTCCTCCCTGTCTATTTTTCAGGTTGCAAACAGCTTCCATTATGAAGTCTTATTTTAGCAGCCTTGAAACTTTTGTCTGGAAAATTGGTTTCACTGGACATTTGCCAGATTTATTTTGAAGGTTCTGACATTGTTTCTGTGAAGCCTGAGGAAAAATCATAAATCTAGTCATTTGCTATTGCCTTGATTTTAAATAATGGACAGTATTCTCAGTTCTCAATGAAATTACTTCAGGGGCAAATCCAAATGGTAAAATGGAGGGAGAGGCTTTATTTTGCCCTTTTCTTCTCTTGGATGCTGGAAAATATTTAGGTAATACCCACTATGCTAGAAACATTCACTGGCTTTTTATCCAGAGATTCTTCTTGTATCAAATGAATGTTTACCACTACTTGTTGACAGTACTGGGACTGGCAGAAGACGACAGGATGTATTTTGGGGATCTGACCCTTTCCATTTTGTAATGGTCTCCTGTCCCCTGTCTTAAAGGGCCCTGCTGCACATTAAATTAAAGATTGATAAAAACCACATATGGCAGTTATACTTTTTCAAGCACTAACTTATAGTTGGTTGGCTCTTTTTGTATCTGGATAGTCATTTTTATTGTGTGTAGCATATTGGGATGCCAAGGGTGGTCATGACACCCCAAGGTAGCTCTTCAACTATGCCCCGCTCTGCCCCTAGGGTGCCTTCCCTTTTGTCTCACCCACCATGCCTTGATAGAATAATAAGATTAAAAGGGAGGCTGCACACAGGCCTTTGCATGGGCACCCATCCAACTGGATCCCCACTGGGGTTCAATAGCACCCTACTGATCTCTACTATTCCCAGGCCCCTAGCCAGGCCTCACTATTCTCAGGTCCCTTGCTGGCCCTCTCTTGGCAGTGCCACTGCAGGGCACTTATAGCCTTAAGGGCTAATTGCATGGCTCCAGTCCTTCCCTACTCCACACCCTAAGCCTCATGGGTGTTACTAAGTTCCTGTTCTCTTGTTGGGGTTTTGGCCTCCTTGGCCATCATCCCTTTCCTCTCAGCTAGGCCTTCTAGCCCAGCCCCACTGTATTAGACCTGGCTTTGAGGCATTAGCTCTGGTCTAGCTCTCTCAGATGCTGGGCATCTGGCCCCTATGTGGCTGTGCCCATTGGACACTAGGCTCCTGGCCCCTTTGTGGCTCTGTGGCTTCTCATTCTGCCCTCTTTCAGGTTCTACACTCATTTGGGCCCTGAGCCTATCCCTGGCAGAGTTCAAACCGATTACATGCCCCTTGGGCACTAGTGAGACCTCTGTATACTGCCCCTACAGTCCCAACTTAAACCACCCATGTAATTTTAACATGAACAACTAGCCCCCAGGGTATAACATGAATACCAAAAGGGAAAGCAGCCCTCTGCCCCTTTAAGAAGAAAAATGTTCCCTGACACTTCACCCAGGATAGACTCCCAGCCCTGGGCTATATCCTAGTGAGCTCCCCAAGCCTCAGGGGATCCACATGCAGGACCCCTGTCCCTTCAGGAGCCCTGCTGCCAGGGAGGCACTACCTTGCAGCTGGAGCCTCAGGCTTATGTCCTCCCAGGGCCCTGCCCCCTTCCCCTCAGCAGACTGCCTGGGCTGCCTGCTAATTGGCCTCATTATCTTGTTGCCATAGTGACCTCCAGCTGCTGTGCCCTGCCTGGCCTGCAGTTCTAGGCTACTTCTCCCTTAAAGGAAAAGAGAGCCCCACAGCTCTCTGTTACAGTGTGATAATTACTTTCCACGTGTGGCCAGTCTAAGTTTGCTGAATGACTAACCAGTTAATTGTGTAATATATGTAACATACAGCAGGGGCAAAAGCCACATGTTATTGTCTCCTAATCACTTTTGTGTCAGCTTTGTGTAAAAGGAGAACAACTGTGATTAAGCCAAGTTATTGCCTACCACTTGGGTATGGAATAAGGTCCAATCTTTTTCCCACAATGTCAGTGACATGGTTTTGTTGTTTTTACCCTCAACTGCAGCAGGAGCAAAATCAGCCACTATGTACGTAGGTATATGTCAGCTTCTTGTAGCCAACCACTGCTGGAAAAATAGAGCAGGACTCAGATCAGAGAGTCTAGAGAATGTCATCTATAAAACTGGAGCTATGAGAATGTGATTCTGTTTCTAGCGCTTTTGGTAGGGAGTAGTTTACTATAATATGGAGAGGCTGGAAGCTAAAGAAAGTGCCAAATACATGCTTCAGATATGACAGGGAAGAAAACATTTTTTCATAATTTTCCTAAAACTTAAAAAAGATTCTCTAATTCTTCTTCTGTTTTCTTTTCCCCTAGGAGGTTCAATGTTCCAAGTGCTTTCTTCAAATCTTTCCCCTGATTTCAGGACTTATACTCATCCAAGCAATAAAGAGAAATAAAGCATGTCACTGAGTGACCATCCACAACTGAGCAAAGCAGACTGGATATTGAACATTTGATACTTCCAGCAAATGGTTTTCAATCAATCAATTGATTAAAAATAAAAATCCACCAACACACTTGTTGAGTAAACCTGAATAAATAAATTAGTTAATTCAAGGTAATTACTGTCTGCTTGCTATCTCAAGCAGGGAAAGAAACAAAATTCATCAAATAAATTATCCCCTGCCAAATATTTTCTCAACTCTAAGTACCACCCACTACTGTCCAGTGCCTTGCACAATTTCTTGTTTAATAAAGCACAGAGAATGGCTTGATTCTCTTATAAAAAAAATATTTCCCAAAACCTAGAATGGGCCATTGTCACCTTCACATGAATACATTGTAGTATACCCCCACAGGATAGGGCAATATGAAATGAATTATTGCATCCAATTTGGTGTGACAGAATGCAGAGATGAGACCAGCCTTAGAAGATAGCCCCATTCAAAGATACTTTGGACAGAAAATGTTATTAAATGTCAAAGCCAGGTGGTCTGATCTTCAGCTGGAATAAAATCAGGTAGTGCTACTGACAGCAAGAAAGTCGGGTTTATTGACAGCAGATGAGGAACTGGTCTAATATTGCAAATTACTTGCACTGTAAGATGAAATAATACAAGTTAATACCAGGATTTTTTTTCCTTTTTACAAATCCAACATCAAATTCCTAATATATGACTTTGTTTCACATAAGAGTAAATTACATTTGTGAATCATCACTAATATGATAAAAGCTTGCTAATACCAATACCTTAGTGTACTGCTTCCCTGTAATTTTTTACTTTATGAGTTTATAAATTGCATTGTTATTCACTGAAGACTCCTTAAATCCTGAAGTCTTTATATACTGAATGATAACAAATAGATCAGGTTTATCACTTATAATAGTGTAGTAAATCAGAACCCAGCTCACTCTTCAGTAAGCCCACCATATATAACTTACCCCACTGGCCTAACGTGTTATTTGCAACTATCCATCTGACTGAAAACAGAGCCAGACATGACCATCTCATCTTTCTCTTTGCCCTTTTAAACACAGTGGCAACAACCCAGACAACTGTTGGGATTCTGTGAAGGGTATGGACTCTCACACTATAGGGATTCCTCTCACTCAGTAGTCAATTAAAGCCATAGTAAAATAGACAAGGAAGCACTGATTCACTTGACTCAGTCTGAGATACTTCCTGCTGGCCTCTCATAACAGCTTCAACAAATCTGTGGTAAGGCTGAGGACTGTCCCGAACTTTCCATCAGACTCCACAATCTGTCCATGGAAGTAAAACACAGTTTATACAATTTATACTCCTTCCATGGGAATTATGTAATCTTTTTAAATAAAATATTATATATGTTGTCCAAATTTACAGCGTGCCGCTTTCTTCTTGCTTGACTTCCATCCTCTGGATCAAAGCCACTTCATGTTGATCTGAACCCAGTGCCAGATGTTCCCTGCAGATTGGATGGGATTCTGTGTGCTCCTCCCATTTTTTCTACATTGATGTTGAACAACTTCATATAATTTTTGCACATATTGTTGTACCAACACTTTCTAGAGCCATGTCAAATCTCGTTATACAAAATATTCTTCAGAATACCGTCTCCTCCCATTCTTTTGACATGGCCAATCCATCACAACCTCTTTTCTTGATAGCGGTTTCTAAATATGTCCGTCCAGTGTGCTCCAGTATCTCTGTGTTTGGTATTTTGTCTTCCCAATCTATTTTTAGGATCTTATGCAGACAGCTCAAGTGGAAGTTCATCAGCCTTTTGATATGCTTAGCATATGTAGTCCATGTTTCTGAACCTTAAAGCAGGGATGACAGCACAGAAGTCTCATAGATTCATATTTTCACCATAGCTGACATTGTGCTGTTATTCTATGGACATTTGTGTAATAGCCCAAAATTCTTAGCTGCTTTTCCGATTTTATTAGTTCAGTCTGACGGTGAAAATTCCTGCTGATCATAGAATCCAAGTAGCAAAAAACTGTCAACAACATGAAGAGATTTATCTTTCAGAGTGATGTCAGGTATTAGTTCTTTCACCCCTTAGTACATGATCACAGTCTTCTTGAGACTAATTGCCATCCCAAATATCTTGCATGATTTAGAAAATCAGCCCAAGAGATTTTGCAGGGAAGATTCACTATGGGCAACCAATTCTTTTACCTTGGGTTTTGCTCTAAACCTTGCAATGTTGTACAAGTCCCCATCTACTCTTGTTCAAAGATAAATGCCACCATTGCCGTCCTTGAATGCATGAAAAAGCAGGAATCAGAAGTACATGCTGAAAAACACAGGGGCTAAGACATATCCCCGTTTCACCCTGTTGTTAATGTCAAAGATGTTTGATTCTCTGTTTCATACACTATGGTTGCCTTCATACCTTGATGTAATGAGCAAATGATGTTCAGCAGTTTGGGGGGACAACTCGGTTTCTTTAGAGCAGTAAAAAAACCCTGTCTGTTGACTGCATTGAAGACCTTCATCAGATTGATGAAGGGTATGTACAGTGGCATTAGTTTTTGTCTACACTTCTCTTCACTTCTCTTGCAGTGCAGTTGCTTGACCAAAAGGATAGATAGGTTCTTTCACCTAGACTGTAGCCTAGGAAGCATGATGTGCATGACGATTTGTCTGACAATGTTCAACAGGGAGATATTTCTGTAATTGTCATAGTTGCTTCCATCCTCTTTGTTTCTGTATAATTGTACAAACTGAGCATCTTTGAAATCTTGCAGTACCGCTTCCTCTTCCTCTTTCCAACAGAGCAGTATAACTTCATAAAGCTTTCAAGGTAATTAGTTGTTGGCACATTTGTAGATTTCAGCAGGTAAAAGTCTGCACCTGAATGAACTAAATTAGGTCAGGTGGCCATTTTTAACACAATCTAACCTTCCCCATAACCTCCCTAAATGTCTGTATGTACCTTTGAACTAGTATAATTGTCCATCCCCAATGTTGGCTTGTGTTGAAACACAACAATATTAAGCTGGTCTGAAGAAAAACAGCTCAATAGTTTAAATATTGTCAGTGCTTTTTTTTTACTCATCACAATACAATTGGATGGGACTGAAAGATCTTAAGCTCATGATTTTGGAAGTGTTACAAGGAACTTTCGTTTTGGCAGTGAATTTTATAACAGATTCGTTCACAATGCCTGGTCCTGGAACAGTGAGGATCATAAGTTGTCAAAGTATAAAAGTATTGGACATATAGACAGTTTGGTTTTGTTGTTTAATGTAATTACATTTAATTAATGGGGAGAATGTATAAAACCATACCCCCAGAAATATTTGTAAGCAACCAAATTGGGGAGAGTAGGGGAATACACGAATACATTTTTTAAACATAGTAAAAAGAATTGTCTACTGTGATGTTTATACAATACCCAGCTAAAAAAGACAATGATCCTGAGTTGAGAAAAATATATAGGAAATATAAATATATTATGAAAATATATTATGTTAAAGAAAGACCAATATATTAAAAAGTACCACTATTGACATATTAAATGACAGATTTTAGAAAGGACAGAATGGAAAACTGAAAATACTTTGCTCAGAAATTCAAATCTTCCTTTGGTGTTTCACTCAGAGCTCCAGCTATGAGGGACTGTTTGGAAAACAATGAGGAATGAGAGTGTGCCTCAGAAGGGAAGGGGCTTATAATACTGCCTCTTCACGATTCCAGGAGCAATCTGGGTGCTTTTTCCCTCCCTACATCCTCTGTCTTACAGGGCTCCTTCCTCCCCTTTGTGAAACTGCCCTTTCCTATGCTCTTCTTACTCTTTTTCCTCCTGGTCTCTTCTATGGAACTCATTGGATGATTCCCTTCTTCTCAACTAACATCTAACTACATTTTTTCCTGAAATCCTCTACCTTTACTAGAACAGTTTCTGTAATAAGACAGAGAAAGAGTGAGGTAATTGTAAAGATCCTATCAGGATTTTCTCCTCATATGTGAGTCCACTATATGCATCTATACATATACATATGTATGACTAAATTCAGTAGAGTTATGATAGAATTTTATGACCCATTCAAAAGACATGCACTGCCATTCACCAATCCAGCTTGTGCAGTGAGAATAAGTACTGAAGAAAAAGAAAGGTTGAATTGAAAGACCTGCTAATATTTCCAATATTCTTTCTGGTTTCTCAGTAAAAAAAAATAAGAGAAAAAGCACGTAACAACAAATCTTCTTTCCCCCACTAACTTCAAGAGTTTCAGGAGCAGACAGCTTGTTGCAAAAGGTGGGATAACAAAGACACTGGAATTTTTTTTGGTATGTACTACTGAATTTACTCAAATCCAAAACAACTTTGAATTTAAGACAAAAAACGCTACTTAGATTCCATACATGGAAAATTATCTTCAGCCTTCACCTGAAACTGTGATACACACTGGATTTTCTGGCATCCTCTCTTTCCATTTATCCATTCTTCTGAGCCATCAAGTTTTTTATTCCAAAACTACGGAATGCAACTACCTTGGACCCTCTCCATTCTGAGAATGATGCAGCCCCTGCTAAAATTGTAACTTAGTCTCTGAAGCATCCTGTAGACATTGGCTATTTGAACTGCCAGTAGTTTCTGATTCTTTCTGGCAGCCTCCTTGTTTCCTGCAACTAGGACCAAACTTACCATTTCCCAAAGCAAATGCACTTTTAGGATATCTTTATACGTGCTCAGAGGGGCTGGGGAGATGCTTTCATTAGAGCAGCTCTGAGAGTGATTCTAATTAAAGCGCCCACAACATCTTGTGTATTCAGCATCCAGAGCTTCAAAATGGCAGGGATATTTTAATTGAAGCTGGTTCAATGAGCTTTAGCACCCCCACTGTCATTTTGAAGTATGGGGATGCTGAATACACAAGACACAGAGTCCAGCAGACTCACTTAATGTCAAATAATTGAGTCTGCTCCAACGCGCTGTAACTACAGCATGTTGGAGGAGCATCCCTGCATGTCTACAGGCACCCTTACATGCCAAAAAAGAAAAATGACATCCTTTGGTCAGGAGAATAAAATTATGCAGTTCAGTTCATCCTTTAACTTCATATATAATGTGTTTATCTTTTAGTAATGCTATTTCCCTTAAGCAAACTTCTTCTTCCATGAAGATGGGTAAAATTGAATGCTTGTTCTCACCACCCTGATCAGAAAGCCATAATTGTTCAGCTGCTTTTCTAGAAACAGTTGTTATTCCTTTTACATGGCTACAAATTAAACACCACTCAAATAATCACATTTCTCCCTGAACAGTGAAGCAGCATGTGATATTTGTAAGTGCAGCTTGTGATTATCCCACAGCCCATTGGCACTTTTCCTTTTGAATGGCTGTATGACATGGGCAGAAACAGAGCATCTACTCTCAAAGAACAGAGCAACATCTATTGTTCTCATCTTCAAAGGACAAGTATGCACACTGTAGACATGTGAATGACCTAACAATCACAATTATACAGTCAAGTATGTGCTGCAGGCAGCTGTCCGTGGAGTTTCATTAACATCAAGAGGGCTTCATAAAGGGTATGTAACCATCCCCAGATGCCGGGAAGTAGCTTGCTGCCTCTCTCTACACCCCAATGTGTCTACCTGCCTGTTACTTGCCACAAATTGATGATATTTAAATTAGATGGTAGCCCCTCAGTTCTATAGGAGAGAAGCCACTTAAAGTGCTTGTCTCGCCCTATACATATTAACATTCCTGGTCCCCCTTGTTCTGTCCCCTATGCTTCCATGGGCTCCAGCTGGCTGCACTTCCTCAGTTTAGCTCAGTGAATTGGCCCAACAACACAGCTATAATAAAGCTGGGGTTAGAGCCGAACCTTATTATTTTGATAATGCCTCTCCCTCACACCATGATCCTAAAAATCCTGCCACCTCCCACTCCTCCAATCCATTCTGCTAAGTCAGCTACCCCTGTAATCACTTCCAGCCAGCACTTTCAGCACCTGAAAACTGCTGTGGCTCTCCCTGCCACAGCCCACCTACTCATAGCAACCAGTTCTTAGCACCACCACCCCTGGCTCCAGAAGGTAGCTTCTGCTTCCAGCTCTGCCTTTATCAGATTGCTCCCTTCTGCCACAGCAGAAGCAGTCTGGGGATCCTACCGCTTCCAGCCTCCCAGCAGCTAACTTTGAAGGCACAGTTCCCATTTCCTTACTCTTAAACAGATTCTCTAGTTTACAGATTCTCTAGTTAAAGGGAACCACCACCATGGAGTAAATTGTGGCATAGTAGCCTAATGCATCACAGCTTCTATCATTTTTAGTATTATAGTAATAACTAGAAGATCCTTTGCAAATTACTAAACACAAACAATATTAAAGCATTAAAATATATGTTGACACAATGGGTTATTTATGTAAACATTGGGGGAAAGTTTGTAATATACATTTCATAAAAACTATGACATTTTAGCAGCGTGAGATTACTGCCATTACTTTTCTTTCAGCTAGCAAATTCTATTACCAAAAAAAAAAGCATGTAGAAAAGCCAAGTGGGAAGTAGATAGGCTACTTTATATTTTTCCCTATTTGTTGAACAGGGAACTTTTAACTGGACAAATTGAATTTGTAACCATGAAAAAACAGCTTATGGAATGAGTCATGGACTACAGGCAGAATACCGGGGGCAAAATCCTGTCAGTACTAAAGTCAATGGCAAACCTCCCACTGAAATGAATGGGATCAGGATTTCACCAGTGCACACTTTAGTTTCTAATGGAGTCATAAAATGAAGCTCTACTTACTGTGAATTCACCTGACAAACAAAGGGCAATATTTGTTTGGTTTTCTTGTTTTGTTTGTACTTTATAATCCTCTGGTACTTTTTTGTTTAATAGTTGCATTAACTAATGAACATGACCTACCAGAAGTAACACGTGCTCTTATTGCACCCACCATAGTTACCTTTTTGATTTAGCAATTAGTCTATAAAGTACACCTGCACCTTGCCTTCTTTCTTAACTTTTGATCTTTATATTCCCCAGACTCCTGAAAGCTGCACTTCTACACATTTCCTGATGTACCTCACTTTGGACAAAGCTGAGCAATGACACTTTTCTTGCACATATGCCCAGTCAGGATCCAGAAACTAGATATTTCTCAAGTACCCTAAGGGGCTCAGTCATATAGCCATTCCTAGAGCATGCTTAAATACACAGCAACCAGACTGAGCACTTCACAAAATTCATCAGCACCCATCACTCTTCTTTAAAACATTTCTGTAACATGTAGTAGTGTTATCTTCTAACAGGACAGTCTGTCCTTTAAAGGAGAAATAGTCATCCCTGTTAGAAAAGCCCAGTTGTGGAACATCTGGGTATTGAAGGAGTGTCCCACTTGGAGCTTTCTCCCAGAAGAAGCAGCAACTATGAAGAGGACAGTTTGCTGCAAGGAAGGGCCAGGATGCTGTGCTGGGGCCAGAGTAGAAAGGGGCTCCACTCCTAGCATTCCCAGAGATGATAGAAGGATTTTGTTTTATTTGTTTGTTTGTTTAAAAACTGAAATTTCCTTTGGAAAACTGGCTAAGGACCTCCTCAGGGAGTGAATTCTCCTGGAAAGCCTAGCAGCTAAGTGACCCATTTACTTACCTCCCTTTATACAATGCCTAGTAATTAAAGAAAAACATGCAGAACAGGGGAGAGTATACTTTGGTTCTCTCATCTCCCTGAGAAAATTCAAGCCACTGTTTTCCACTTGCATAGGGAGTGCCCCAGGTTAGAGAGGGGGAATGCTACTCCTTTCCTCTTGAAGCTGTTCCACTGAGAAGACAAGAACTGAATAATCATTGGACCACAGAGCAAGAGAGAAAACCAAAGGCAGCTTGACTACTTAAGCCTAATGTTTAAGACACCTGAGGCAGGAAGACATGGTTTTCAGACCCCAGTCTCAGTACTGTTTCAAGCCAGATATTTTGTTCATGCATCAAGCCTTTATGCATGGTTGTTTTGAGATAATTTACTTGCAAGAGGAACATAGTGTTTCTTTTACTAGTGTGCATGCCACTTCCCTTTGCAATGTTTTAGTTTTTGCGTGTTATATAGTCACTGGTCATCACCCTACCATGCTTCTCCTGAAGAGAAAACAAGGAAGCTAACAAGACAACCACAACTTCTAAATTAGTATGATTTCTAAATTCCCTTGCTACAGAATTACTGGATGCAATTACTTGCCTGCCTCTCACTCAGAGCTTACTCAGAGCATTCCCATAGACACTTGCTTCTGGTCATGTACTGCCCTCTTCTGCGGGTTGCCACAAAGTTCCATTCTGCCCCTGTTGTATTTGGGCTAGTCGTATCATAAGCAGTGGGGAAAATATCATTTTGTGGGGGATGAGTCCTGCCTAACCCCCGGCCCGCTTTCCCACAGGGCCATTGCAGGGCCAGCACACACTGGTGCTGTACGCAGCAGTGGAGGAGTGGCTCCATGCTGAGCAGTGCTGGGCACTGCAGGACGGCAGTGCCACCGTGCTGCAGCTGTTGCTGGCCGCTGTGAAAAGTTTTGGGTGGGGGCTAAGCCCTATTAGTCCTGGCCGACGGTTGTGGTGGAAGACCATTCAGCCTTGAAAATGAAGAAAATATTTGTTTGGAAGTGGTGCAAACTAACACAGCAAAAGATTTTCCAGAGGAGCCCTTTAGAAGAATTTATTATACTGGGTTTTAGCAGACTTCTAAACTGACTGCTGTTCACTGATTCATGAACATTATAGGCATTTTATGTCAGCTTCAGTTTTGTCTACATTAATCAATTTGTGTCTGTGTAATTAGTTTCCAGTTTTACCATCTCCACATCCTGGGTAGATGAAGTGGCACTACAATAAACAACAACATGAAACCCACGCCCTAGATTTGGTGAGAATCAATATGGGATATGCAATAGGTTTGTTGTCTTTAAAATAAAACTACCCATTTCTTTGTTTCTACCTCCTAAAAAGCAGTCATCTTTTCCGTAAAAGTATAGATAGACCAAGACATCTCACTAATGTTTGGGAATATAAAAATCAAAACAAAGTATTTATTTTCTCATTAGGAAACAGTTTGCTCTATGACATGCAGAGCCCTTTCAAAGAAATTGCAAAATCCTTTTTCATAATTAAATACATGAATTTATGGTCTTTTAATGAATTAAGTTATACTACCTTCTTTCCCTTTCTCAGAGTAGGATATCAATGAATATATTTTATTTGCTCCCCCACAAAATGCAACTATTTTAGAATACCAAATAGATTATAGATATTTGTTATTTATCACAACCAATTAATTTGTAAACTCAATAGTAAATATAGGATTTTTTGCACATAAGGCTGTCATCATCTTGTTATGGCATGCACAAAGTATGAAGTTCAAACAGTAGATGGCTTTCTAAAGGGTTTTTTTTTTGTTTGTTGGTTTTGTTTTTTAATATTGCAAGTGTAGCCCCCAAATAAACATTTCCAAAACAAACAGCATAAATGGAAAATATTTTTTTTCTTAAGTTCCACATTGTAACAGCTGGCCTGCATTAGCCACTGTCTTTCACCCTTATAATTTGATAGTGCAGGAAATCTAAACTCATGAAAGTCAAGGAGTGGTCACGGTGGGAAACTAAATGACACCAACGGATAAGCAGATGTATAACTTTTTAGAACTTGGCAGGTATCATGTGAAATGGTAAACAGTTAAATTAACACTGACATCAATACACTGTTGATTACTGCTCCCCAAGTTTGTAAAAGCAATTCTGCAAATGAAGAGTGAGAGGGAAGAATGAACTAAAATAGCTATCATACCATAAACAACATAACTAGAACTCTGCAGGAAGTTACGTTCTGCACTAGAAGTTGGAAAGTACATATGATGTAAATAGGTCTTTATCTTGTATTTGTAGGTAACGAGCAAAATTCCATAAAACGTGTGCCTATTTTAAAGGAATTATTGGGCTGCCTGAGCTCCTCTAAACATTTTTGGGGGCACCATGGCAACCAGCCCCCCAAATTCCTGAGTAGCTTGAAGAGATCAGCTATAGAAGTTATGCTGTGGTGTTAACCTGAAAAGGAAGAAAAAGAAAGATACAGCCCTACCTTTTTAAAAACTGTTTTCCTTTCTGCATCTACAATTTGTAGATATAAATAAATGTGCACAACATTTTGTCCTCGTACAAGTGATTTCTCATTATATCTAGGTAGACACCATCAAACAGTTAGATTTCTGCACTACATGCACAATTTTAATCACAATTTGTTCATCAAAACCTTAGGAATAAAATAGGCAATTTAACTGATCTAGCTGGGAAAGGCAAGTGTATAGTATAATATAAAACAGGCAAGGCAACAGTCTAGGCTGTGTCTATACCGTAAATGATTAGGGGCAAAGAATGTATCTTACTCTGTGCTTGTAAAATGCCTGTAATTTATGGTGCTATATAAATGATTTTTAACAATGATAAACCAGTTGTGGGAAAGCAAATGAAATGGTAGATTAGAGGGGGGTGGGGTGGAGTTGGAGGGAAGAGATAGGGGAAACAAATGAAGAGGAAAGGAAAGGATTTAAATAATGAAGAAAGACATGAAAAAGAGGAAAAGTCTGAACTGATAAAACAAGCTGTATTTATCTTTTGGTCTTCAGAGTGTCTGTTTGTCAACCAGCGGAACAACAACCGTGATTGTCAAAGACATTTTTTTTTTGCTTTCACTACCTGAAGCAGTTGCTTATGCATCGGGCATACCCCTCCTTCCTTCCTCTGTGTTAACTGGTACTATTGTCTTATATGTGTACCTGGTGCCATTGTCTTCCAGGTGATTATGTGCCCATAGCATGGCAGTTGACAGTGTTTTCTTTTTAAGTGGTTTAAATCTCCCAGTGTTCTTTGTGGAATACATGGATTCATAGCTAAGCTATAATATGAATTCTGGGAACTTCTTTCCTTCTCTGAAACATACAATCTAATAAAATTATCAGGACTTCCAGCCAAGTTATAGATACCTGTGGCACAAATGCAAGAATGAAGAAGACATTTCCTATACAATCAACCTTGATGGCTCCCCCCACCCTATTATAACTAGTAATTGAATACATCTGGCATGCCTAGCTAATATGCAGAAAGATGCAGTACATGCTTGGTTATCTGAATCTCAGCTATATTTCATGTTGATTCTCCAAATGCCAACTTTGTTTGACCCACTTTTATTTTACTTACTTACTTTTACTTTGTATTCTATGGGGTTCTTCTTTAAGCTATACTTAATAGAATACACTATCTCTATTCTTAGGTTTGATACAGCAACTTGGTATTACATAACAAATGGTTCTCTTAAGTTTGACTGTATGTAATATCCATCCTGTTAAATTTTGGATGAGTTTTACATCATGTATCAGCATGTAACTTTCATCACAAGATATCACAGTTCAGAAATTCAGCTATCCAAACAACTTTGGGTGGATGTGTTCCTTGGGGCTTCACATAACCAAGGATGGACTGTACTTTGTAATACCAAGCTACAAGAAGCATTCATGAAGTGAATCAATAAAACAATACATTTGTAAACACCTGGAAGCAGAAGGGGTGATTCCTGGCAGCCAATGTGGATTTGTTAAGAATAAATCATGCCAAAACCTGACAAAATTTCCTTCTTTAACAGGGTAACTAGTTTGATGGATGAAGGGAATGTGGCAGATTAAATATACTGAGACTTTAGTAAGGCTCACTAGTCTCACATAACATTTTCATAAGACAACTGGAGAAATGTGGGCTAGATAGAATTACAGTAAAGTGAATACATAATTGGATGAATAACTGAAAGCAAAGGGTAACTACAAATGGATCAATGGCAGAATGGCAGGAAGTTTCAAGTGTGGTTTCACAAGGGCCTGCTCTGGATCCAGTGTTTAATGTTTTTATTAAGGATTTGGATACAGGAATACAGCATTTGCTTATCATGTATTAAACTGAGACAAAACAGGGACAGCTTGTAATATTTTGGGCAACAGAAGTAGCATTCAAAAGGATCTTCATAAACCAGAGTACGGGGTACTAGACAACGATGGAATTCATTAACTACAAATATAAGTGGCTACACCTATGAAAATAAAAACAAATACACAAATACAACACAGGAGGAAGTGGCATAGTGAAGATATGAATTTTTTGCTAGATCACGCTCAACATGAATCAGCAATGTGATCTAGGCATAAAAACAGCAAATGAAATTCTGTACTGTACTGTAGCAAGACTTGAGAGATAACAGTACCTCTGTCCTTGGTGCAGATTAGGCCTCACCTGGAGTACTGCATGAAGTTTGTGGCTTCTTATTTTAAGACAGATGCAGAGCAGAGAAAGAGAGTGAGAAGGTACATGACAAAGTGACTGAGGAGCTAGGATGCAAGCCACCTAACCAAAAGTTATGAGAACTAGATACATTTAGCCTTAAGAAAAGATTGAGAGAGGAAAAGATCAGAGTTTTCAAATATTTGAAAGCTTGCCAAAAAGGAAGGGGAGAACAGCTATCATCCCTTGTCACAGGGATCAGGACACAAAAGAATGGGTTTACACTGCAGCAAAGCATTTTTAGATTACATCTCAATTAAAAAACAAAAACAAAAAAAAAGAAAAGAAAAAAACCCTTCCTTCTTAACTAAAGAACATTAGGACACTGTTCAGGGAAATTGTAGAATCTTCTTCCGTCTAGATTTCCAATGGGCTGGATAGGTGTTTGCCTGAGATGGTACCCTGGCATTTGTGCATTAAACTGGAATAGCTGACTTTTTAGTTCATCCTATGAATTTCACACTGGATTCATCCCCTCTTTTTCCCAGCTTTCCTCAGATTCACTGTGAATACTTATAGTTAATAACTATTAATATTCCCCATAGCCTATCAAAAATGCTGTGAGGAATATTAAATTAATGCATATTTTGGTATATAAACCTTACCAGATCAGATTATGCTAAGGAAGTAGAGATACTTTATTTCTATATAAACATATCTTGGCACAGCAAGAGGATTGCTAAAACTGCAAAATTATATAACATATTCTGGATGTGGTTAAGAGATGTTCATGGTAAGATACAGCACAACAACGTTCCTTGGGAACTTTTATGAAAACCCTCCTGTACCTTTCCAACCTTGACTGCAGTTGCAGAGCAATTGGTTTATAAAACTTCGTCTTTATGAACAATACGAGGCTCTTCTACAGCAATAGGAACTGCAGCACTTTGAACAACTGCTATATAAACATTATTTTTATGGTGAAAGTGGAAGCATTATAGGTTTTTCTTGCTTTTATATATTTATTTATTTTTTAAAGGAAAGGAAGTAGATAAATTAATGAAGCACTGTACAAATGTGATTGATTTAAGTTAAAACTCACAACGTCTGTAGCATACGTAGAATATGAAATTCAAGCCAAAAATCAGTGTGTCCTTTCATTCCACCCTGTGCTCATGAGGACATTCTGTAGATATTTTGCTGGTGGATATAATTAACTTCCTTATGGAAGTTAACTCTTCCTGAACCTTCCTGAATTTCCTTTGCTTTCTGAGCTAGCAAGTATTTTGCTTGTATTCTTTTGTATTCTCTTTTTTCTTCTGGGAAACTTTGGCATCTAAACAAGAATGGTCTCTCAAACACTGATTTAAGCAATTGAGTATGCCAAGGGAGTTCTCATAACCCTGTGAAAGAGACTGAAGACACTTGGATGATATATGTGAACTCACAGGGATTTCATCACCAACTCCTTTGGATTGTTATTTCTATGCTTTGTTTTTAATAGGTTTACCTCCTTCTAGCCCACATTGGTGAAACAGCTGCCATGTGTTGTGCTGTTCTACAGATGCATCAGAAGAGTAATCTGAGAGATAAACCTTTCTATATCTGATAAATGGCATATGTATTCAGAGAAAATAAACTACTGCAATTTAGAAACATATTTTTCTGGAAGCCATTAAGGTTTCAAAGAACACCATGGCAAGGACATGAAGAGGCATTCATTCCTGGTGGTGTAAATTTTCATCCTAGGGAAGTGTACAAGTGTTCATTCTTCCAAAAGAAAGCTCCTGGGAGCAACCTCTATTGAATTGGAGATGGGTTGTTTTTCTGCAGCATTTTTTTTTCCAGGAGAACTGTGTGAATGCCTGTACACTTAGTGGTTTCTACCAAGGAGAGCTGTGATTCTCCCAGTAGAAACATAGTGCCTGTGGTCTGATCTTAACAGACATTTCTACCATATATACTTATATTGTTAACTTTCTATGTTGTAAGTAATTTTTATATTAAACTTCTCTATGCATTAAATATCAATATCAATTTGTCATTCATTTACATATATGTGTCACTCCACACTTTATTTTGATGCAAGTCTCTACCTTAGTCCCATTTTAATCAACTAGGCAACTCAGAGTAAAAAACTACTTGGTCTGAATAATAATGGTAGAACTTGGGGTCAAGCTAAGCGGGGTTTCTTAAGGCTGCAGTTTAGTCATAAAGAGTGATCTGAATCACTAGTTCTTCTGTTCTTAGCATAACATTTTCTGACCATTTAATTCAATGGAAAAGATGGAAGGTATGAGATGGGCATTGATATCAAAATATATTAGTTTACACCCTGGTGATGGCTTCCCTTGTGGTGATACATCCCAGCTTTGCCTTCATTAAGTTACAATGGGGAGGCATTTAAGATAAGGCAAGAGGTGAGTCTGCCTATCTGCCTTCTGAGCCCAGAACCTACTTTGTCATCCTAGTAGGTTCATGCAACACAGTGAAAAGTGAAAAAATGATGGCTAAGAGAGTTTTTTCCAAAGAAGTTTTGGTAGAGGGCTTTGGGAAGACACAGAATACTATCTATTTTTTTCTGGATACATTTACACTTTATTTAAAATAAACTATGGGGGCTTTTTAAATTCTTTGTCCATGCTCACTTGTCTCCTAAAACAGAAACAAGCTACTGCTTGAACCCAAAATTTCCTGATAGCTTGACAGTCATGGCACCTCGATAAAACACAGCTGATTTTTGTTTGTTTAACTTGTTCAGTTGGAGTGGTAGATTTTTGTTCCCTGAAAACCATACAAAAATAATTCCTGCTGAACACATAAGAATTTGCTTTCAATGCAGCAATGGAGCAACAGAATACAATTAATGTCAGCAGCCCTTCCATTTAAACAAACTTTCAAGAGGTTAACAATATATATATATATACATACTTGGTAGGGCTGTACAAAATTTTGCCACCAGTTTTGTTTCAACGCTGTTTTGACCTGTTACAAGGTTGAAACAGCAAAATTGAAGTGGAACACATATAGTCAAAACAGCCTTGAAACAAAATGAGCCAAGTCGAGATGTTTCAGCGCTGTTTCAACGTTTTGCCC
>NW_017729002.1:11908467-11925353 GCF_001723915.1 Gavialis gangeticus
AAACAAAATGAGCCAAGTCGAGATGTTTCAGCGCTGTTTCAACGTATTGCCCATCGGCTATAATGGGGAAGGACAAAATAGCCTATAATTTTCTCATTTCTGGCCTGATTTGGATGAAACTTGCAGGAATAATAGCCCCTTCTGAGGGTATGAAGTCTGTACAGTTTTAAGGAGATAGGTGTTGGGAGTTTGGGGAAACTGCACCCCAAAATTTTGAAAGCAAAACTTGTGTCATGCATACGTGTTAAGCCACAAGTGGGGTCAGAACTGCAGGCATGCTAGCCCATGTGGAGGCCATAAAGCCTGCCAAGTTTCAAGGAGAGAGGTGCATGGGTTTGGTGGAAACTGTACCTTAAGCTGTGGACAAGCAAAACTCCAGCAAGTGCAGCCAGTCAGGGGGTACATCGGCACTCCCAGGGGGTGCATGTGCACCCCTGTGCACCTCCTACATGTCACCACTGTGGCCAAGTAAAGCCCTGTCACCATGGCCAGAACTCAGGGTTCTTAACCCTGCAGGGGGAGCTTTTCCCTGGCAAGGTACTTTGGCACCCTACACTTGTGGCCTATGCATGGGGCTGCAGGTGCCAGCTTTTAGGTGACCCACAGGGATAGGAAGCTGCCCCCAGGCATGGCTTTTCATAGCCCTGTGCCCACAGCCCTACGCATGGGGCTGCAGGAGCAGGGTGCTGGATGCGCCCCACAGGGAGAGGCTGCCTCTTCCATCATAGCACTTCAATAGTCATAGACCCACGTATGGGGTTGCAGGCACATGGCTTTCAAGTCCTGGGAATAGGAGCTTCTGCTCTGTGGGATATTTAAAATCCTGAGGCTGTATCCCTATGCACTGGGCTGTGGGCACAGGGCTCCGGATGTGTGCCATGGCAGAAATGATCCCTTCCTCTCAGAACTTTAAAGGCAGCTCCTGCAGCCCCACACCTGGAGCTGGGCCACAGGGCTCTGAAGTGCTGTGCAAGGGGAGCATCCCCCTGCAGGGGACGTAACATCTAGTGTCCACAGCCCCCTAGGAGCAGAGAGAACAGGGGCAAAAACAGTCTTGGCAGTTCTTGGTGTGGTGAAGAGACAGGGAGCATGCCCTGCTTTGTCCCTCCTTGCCCACAGACCAGTCTGGGGAGGGGCTGGACTGGAGCAGCAGGGAAAAGTTCCTACCTGCTCCTCACACCAGGGACTCCAGTCTGCATAATGGGTGGCAACAGCTTCTCCACCCTGGTTCCTGGCCCCAGCTTTGAATGCTGCCTCTGCACTGCCCCATGCTTTAAATGCCTCCTCCCCACACTGCCCAGCTACATATTATATAGTCAGTAAGTGAGTGTGTGCACGCATGTGTGAATGTGTATGTGCACTCCCATGCACATGTATGCAAGAGAGAAAGAGAGAATAAGCACAAGCACATGCACATGTGTACACATAAGGAAAAGACAATTTACTTCTTTCAGAGAGCATAAGAAAATATGCTAATCATGCAATTTTAAATAACACAGCACTGCCATGCTTCAGTCATTCTGCCAAGTGGTTTACAGAATGTATTTTGACTCCTGTTTGAAACATCCTTTAAGAACCCTGGCAGGAAACCTTAGGCTACTTTGATAAGAACATCTCCAGCTTCCTTTTTAATAAGAAGAAAGAAAACTACATCCTCTTGGGACATGCAAATATGTTATCTAAATGCTCTCAGTTTCTGTCTTTAATTTGTTTATATCATGCTCCTGCCATTTTTGTCTCATCACAGGAATCCCTTCAATGAGAACTGGGATTTTCCACGTAAAACAAAACAAAACAAAGGAAAAAAGGTTTTACAAGCTGTTTCTTTTTGAGCTCTTCATTGTTCATTCTTTTATATGAAAAACTAGGGTCTTTCAATCTAAAATTAAATTTGGATTTTATAAAAAAAAATTCACATTTATTTTATGCTAAGAACTCTTTCATAATCCAATGTTTTGTTAAATGTGTCCTTCTAGTTAATAGATGAGTATTATTGTGCTTTACTCTAGGTACCTACTTTTATCATCATGCTCCAACACTACAATCAGGAAAAGAAACCCCATGATGTGATGCATTATTTACTAGAAAAAGCCAGTATTTGAAGCTTCAAGAAGAAGAAAGGTAAGACTCTTGTAAAAGTTTGTAGCATTTCTTGGGGTCCTATAGACACAAGTACTATTTCAACAGATATTTAGAAAGAGTATAGATAACAGAAGGTAAATATAATACACTACTTGTCTATCTATGCTATCTATCTCAAAGAGAAGACTTCTTCAAAGGAAATATTTAATATACAACAGCAACAAGTAAACAGCATTATTAATTCAAATGGCAATGAAAAAAAGAAAGGCAATGTTGGACAAGACATTATGCTACTCTCTGTCTGGAACAGAAACTAGTGGCAAGATCTTCATCATCCAAGAAACATTGTTTCAGTGTAGCAACACTAGAGTTCATGTGAATAAGGATGGTTCTTAATAGGTTTTCATCAAATGTAGTTGTCTCATCCTGTTATTTGATTAATATGTTTTCATCAAATAACAGGATGAGACTACTACAAAAACATATTACTATGAACATCTTCAGGTAATATCGTGTATATCTATATAGTTGGGATAGATGCTGGACAAGCTTCTGAGCACAAAATGTCCATCCTTAAGTGGGGGAAAGAAGCAGAAAAAGCCAAAGCTAAGTACCAGGTAAAGCAACGGTTGTTTCATTTAGTAAATTAAAAGAGTCATCTAAGAAAAGGTAAGAGGGAAGAAAACCTGTGGAGCAAAAAAAGCCAGCAGAAGTAGCTACAAATCAAGTAAAATTTAAAATAGCTAATTCCATGTGTAATTATGTAAAACAAAACTATCCAGCTGGTGGCCTGTACACTGCATGCAGCCCTTAAGGCTAGGGACAGAAGTTACACATAAACTGGTTTAAGTGATCAGAAAGAAGTTTAAACCTGTAACAGAACACATAAAATAGTTTCAAAATTACTGAAACTTAGAATCATAGAACTGGAAGAGACATGTAAGATCATCAAGCCCAGTCCTCTGCCGTGGGCAGGAAGTTATTGGACTCAGACGAGCTCAACAAGATGCCTGTCCAGCCTCATCTTGAACACCTCCAAGGAGGGTGACTGCACCATCTCTGCTGGAAGTGTGTTCCAGATTCTGGTGAACCTTACAGAAAATAAGTTTTTCCTTTTATCTAGCCAGAAATTACCCTCTATTAGCTTATGCCCATGGGCCCTTGCCATCTCTTTAGGTGCCTTCCTGAAGAGTTGCTCCCTTAGACCTTGATGCTCACCCCGATGTACTTGTAAGTGGCCAGCAAGTCACCTCTCAGCCTTCTCTTACTCAGACTGAACAGGCCCAATTCCCAGAGTCTCTCCTTATAGGGCCTATCCTCCATGCCCTTAACCATATGGGTAGCCCTTCTTTGTACTCTCTCAAGATTATGTACCTCCTTCTTGAAGTGCTGGACACAGTACTCCAGCTGAGGCCTCACCAGTGCCAAATAGAGAGGGAGGAGTACTTCCCTGGATCTACTGGCCACACATCAGCTGATGCACGCCAGACCTCTATTTGCTTCTCTGGCAAACTCATCGGACTGTTGGCTCATATTCATCTTCTGGTCAATTGTGACCCACAAGTCTCATTCAGATTCTGTACCAGCCAGTGGACCCATTGTGTACTTATGATGAGGGTTCTTCCTACCCAGATGAAGGACTTTGAACTTCTCCCTGTTTATCATCCACAAACTTAATCACTGAGCTTTCCACCTCCTCATCTAAGTTATTAATAAATATAGTAAAGAACATGGGCCCAAGCACCAATCTCTGGGGGAAACAACTGGAGACAGCCGTCCAGAATGAGGCCATCCCATTGATTGCCACCCTCTTTGAGTGGCCTCTATGCCAGTAGTCCACCCACCTCACACAAGGGAATGCTAAGAGGTGCATGGGGGTGCACGTGCCCCCCCAATGGCCGACACTGATGCTATCAGTAGGGCTGGTGCCCCCCCCCCCAACAGGGTTGGTGGCCTCTGTGGGTGCCCCCCTCCAGATTCAGGTGGCACCAGTTACTCATGCACCTCACTGTAGACTGATCCAGCCCAATACCCGTCACTTTTTTTTGAGAGAATCCCATGGGAAACAGGATCAAAGGCTTTACTGAAATTTGAGTAAATCTTATCAACTTTGTTTAAGATAAACCAGGTAGCATGTAGTATCAGACTTAACTGACTTGGGTCAAACCAGTCAATGAATCTTCTGTTACAGACCCCTTTCTGATCCCAGTTAAAACACAGTCCCTCAGCATCCTAGTACACTTTCCAGTCCTGGGCTGGGCTATGCTGTCTGCTCCTGAGAGTAGGGCTGGCCCTACCCCTCTGCTCCCTAGCTGGGGCAGTGAGGGCTGGTTGACAAGGGGGTGGGGAGATGCAAGCCCAGCTAGGGATTCAGCCCAGTCTACAGGGGGCGGGGGGACTAGAGTTCCCAGGCTCCCTCTCCCTCCTATAGCTTCCACTGCTTGATCCTGTCCCTGGGAGCATGGCAGGGTGGCACAGCCTACGGGGCTGAGAGCCCACAGTTGGGAGACATGGGGGGACCTGGTATACCAAGCACAGTGTGTAGTGTGGGGATGGGGAATCTCTGCATGTCCAGAGGCATCAGTAGGGTAAAGCAGGAGAAGGAGGAGAGAGAGGGATGATTGTCATGTTATGTGGATGGGAGGGGCCATGCAACAAAGCATGTGGCTTGGTACATGCCATGGTACATGCCAGGGTCCATGCAGTATGTGGCTAGGGTGCGGGATTGGCATCTAACCACTCAGAAGTTGGGCAAACTTGATATAAATTAATAATACCATTCCAAAGGAAAAAGAGTTGCTATTATCTGTGGGGTACAAAGATGTCAGCAGAGGGAGGAAGTGAAATGTCATGAGCCGTGCAACTATTGTCTGAGTTTAAGCCATGCTTTTTAATATTTGTTATAGCTATAACAAACTTGTTCCCAGGGTTTTTTCTGAAGGTATCTTACAGAATGAGGACTGTGAGGTCAGAGATGGCATGATTATCCTGTGAAAAGTGTTCTCTCACTGGTGAGATTATTTTTTTGTGAGAATTCATTATGGAAGTTAATGGATGTTTAGTTTTACCTATGTAGTTTCCATGAAGGCTTTTGTGCATTTGGTGAAGGTCATACCTAGGATCCATGAATTCCCATGGTTTCATTGTGGGATGTATTGATTTGGGGGATGGTAGAAACATGTTAACAGTTTTTCCATTTGTTGTTTACAGGACATCTTGTCATTCTGTTTGGTGTTTGCTTCTGATGAATGGTTGGTGACATTGGGAGACCAAAGGCCAGGTACTTGGAGTAGGGAATATCTCTCTCAAAGTATTGTCCTCTACAAGCATATGCTATAACTGTTTGAAGATGTTTCTCATAGGTTCTAAAGTATAGTTAGATAGGCCTTTTCTTCTTCTTTTCTAGCCTTGAGGAGGGGTATTGTATGACCAAAAGCTTGTATAACATGACTCCCATGGGGCTGGTTCAATTAAAAATATTGACAAAGAAAACTTCCTTCTTGTATATTTCCTGGACCATCGTAGACTCAATAACCCCCTTCTACAATACCTCTAGTGAAAATGATCTCTGCTCAAAAGTGTAACTGACCACCACTGTGCTCTGGGCGATACCTCATACCCCTTTCCCTCTCCCCAACACATACACTCTGACACTTTCCTGCTCCAGCTCTAGGTTCAGCTGCAGGGTGGAAAGAGAATCAGGGATGGTATGTGACACAGCAGCAACCAGGGGGTGTGCTGCTCCTGAGGGAGATGTCACCTCTTATTTTTGCCACTGACCACAATTTTTCAATGCAAACACCACCATTTTTCAGTGGGGGGAAAAAAAGGGGAAGACATCTTCCCCAGCAGCCACAACTTCCTGGCTTTTCCTACATCACATGCCATCACTGCTTTTATGCCCTACCTGAATTGTGCAAGGTCGGGGGATGGGGGGAGTGTTAGATGCGTTCCCCGCCCCCCCACAGCTCCAATCTGACCCCCAACTTAGACAGAGCCCAGGGCTTGTGTCTTGCTCACTCACCCATCTTTATGTTACTGTCTCTGCTTTGTGTCATTTGTTTACGTTGGGGGAAAAAAACATTATGAATATCAGATGGATGTAATTAACTGTGTTAGTCTGAAGTCAAGAGAAGGCAGGACAGATTTTCAACTTATAGAACAGTGGTGGGCAAAATGTCGGATCCAGCCAGTGGCTGGCTCCATTCCCCACTAGCCCCTGCCCGCATCTCTGCAGCTGGTTTTATAGAGACCCCAGCAGCAGCAGGGCCATGACAGCATGACGCCAGGGTTTCCATGGGCTCTGCAGCTGGCGTTTGGATCTTGCAGTGGTGACAGTGTGGTCTGAAGCTGGGGCAGAGCTGTGATCTGCTGCCTGCATGCTCCTGCCCAGGGCATGCAGGCAGTGGATTGCAGGTCTGCCCCAGCTCTGGACCATGCTGTCACTGCCACAAGATCCCAGCCCTGGACCAGCTCCCCGCCCAGCTGCATGCCCTGCCAGCACTGCTGCAGCTGGTCTCCATGGAAACCATGGCCCCATGCTGTCATGGCCCTACCACTGCTGGGGTCTCCACAGAAACCAGCTGTAACAATGCTGGCAGGGGCTGCTGGGAAATGGAGTCTACCACAGGCCCGATCTGGCCTGCACGCTGGACTCTACCCACCCCTATTATAGACTAACCAAAGGTGTGTGTGTGTGTGTGTGTGTGTGTGTGTGTGTGTGTGTGTGTGTGTGTGTGTGTGTGTGTGCACATGTATTAGTGCACAAGCTTTCATGGGCTGAAGCTCACTTTATCAGATGCTATGAAAGGACACGCACAAAGCAGTGTGTAAGGAGGAGACAGCTTTAGATAGACAGGAAAAGGCTACTTGGTTGCACTTACAGGGAGACAATGAAGGTCCATATGGAGAGGAGGGGCCATCTGATTAGATTCAATGGTAGGCAGCTTGGGAACTTGGGAAGGGGATGATGTTCTCTAATTAATTAAAAAACAGAAGTAAAACCAAGACCAATCAAGTGCATTATTTGAATACAAAGGCCCAGCAGAATGTCTATCTGATACTTTATTCACATAAAGATGTTGGATGTTAGATATTTGTACAATGAAGGCTATATGTATGCTGCAACCAGAAGATACGATTACAGTATGTGTCAGCATACCTGTGATGGTTTTCAGGTAGCTATTTTAGACAGCAATTATAGTGAAGCTATAACGGCATGGGCTTCTGTGTGCACTGCATTAGCTTGCCTGGGACCCTGAGTTTATATTTAGCAGCTGAAGCTTGTGCTGCTGCAGCTTCACTAATGTTATCTTACTAACTAGATCAAAGCTGGTTCAGGTATGTCTACATGTCCTACAATCATGCCTGTGAATACAGTGCAACATACCCTGAAGTAGAAAGTCACAAGTCTGATATACAGTTAAGCACATCTAATTTTGAAAATTTGTTCTGTCTTCCATTAAGAATTTTTAAGTTTCTAGTATCCATGAATATCCATCTTTCCTGCTAGAACTCAGATTTCAAAACTAAAGTTTTAAAAACCTAATATTCAAATCATATAGCAAGTATAATACTAGAATTATTTTAAATATTTGGCCAAACTCTCAAAACTTGAGCTGAGTTAAACATTTCCTTTTCAAGATTAATATCTAATACATGGGTAGGCACTTCAGAACAAGCCATGCAGAAATGAGAACCACATCGTGTTCTCATTGTGCATGAATTTTTTTTCCAGTAGATAGAATCTTAAAATTTCTGCAACATTCCCTTGTGCACATGTTACTTCATTAGGCATTGAAAAGATAAGAAATACAAAATAAGAGCCAAGGCAAATGCTGCTTTTCTTTCCTCAAAAGAGAATTAATACTGGGACTCAGCACTTCTTACATTTGCCAGATCTAAAAAGGAACTATTGGTTGTATATAATGCTTCCTACTAATGAATGCATGCAAAGGAAGCTATTCATCAAAGCCACACTTAGGTCACTCAAAATTTAAGATCAAGAGACTTAATCATACCATTTACCATTAGACTTCATTGGTATTCACAAGGAGGCACATCTGTAAACCTTCCTAACATGGGGGTTTAAAACTGTTCCAATGTCCATTTTACAGTGCTCATAAAGTATTACTACAAAGGATCAAATAGTCTAGCTTAGACATTCAACATCATGCACATAATACAGATACAAAACTTAAACAATTACAGAGAGTTTATAATAGAAAATGATTACCTTTCTTAGCAGAAAGGAAGACTAGTGGAAACTCAGTGAGGTTTAAGTTAGGTTGTAAGTTTAAACAAGATCATTAAGTTCTGATAAAAATCATAACTCCAGGTTAAAGTCATACCAGTAAGGAAGATTCAGTAGAAGCAGCAGACAGATTTCTGAGGCTGTCACTTTGCTTTTTATAGCTTTATGAATTACAGCTTATTTCTACCTCAGGCTGCAATCCTAAGCTTCTTCACAGGCTTAAATAAGCTGTGTGATTCATGTTTTAGAGCCTGATTTTTCAGCCACCTAAATATGAGATGAAGTAGTTTTAAACCATTTTGAGCAAGCTGTGAGGTCTGTGTTTTTACAGACAATTTTGAATCCGTCAGAATTAGAATTTAATTCCATCCTGCATATGCACCCACAGAACAATAAACAATGACTGGAGACAGATAGAGAGCTCAGAGAATGGGACAAGAAGCACACTGTAGATAAGATAACTAAAGATCACCACCAGGAATATAAATAGACACCCAGAAGGGAATGACTGAATAACATTATGGGTTAGGAGCAATCATGGAAACAGATCAGTGCATAGATGGAAAGATCTTGATGGGAGGGACAAGAGGTTATTCACTATTCACTTCATTCCCCTTTGCATATTTTTTTTTTCATTTTTAGTACCACTTGACTCTGAGACATGCCAATAAGAAAGGTAAGGAATCAGAATATCATACACATAGTTATGAGCATTGAAGGAGAGCACAGTAGTACAAAAAAATTGCTAACTATGCTGAGAAAACTGAAAGGGAGACATCATAGATTGGAAATCTTTAGCTTCATAAAATGCGTCACAAAAAAGAACAGCAAAGTCTCCTTGCTTTGTTATATACGCCAATGAAAGACAAAATAAAAAATGAATGCATGTTAAAAGCAAAATAAATTATTTTTCATTGCACCCAGTTATGCAGAGATGCTAAAATGGAGAAATCTTATTTTTAAATAATTCAGATACCCTGGATTTTAAGTTCCAATCAGCCCAGAAATTAGTACATATGAGGAAATAGGTTGAAAAGATGATTGTTCAAGTCATCAACCTGTAGTCAATGTCATATTTAGTAGGGTTGTGTGAAGCTTTGGTCCCTGATTTTATTTTGCGGAGATTTGGTCCCAATTTTGGCCCAGATTCGGCCCTTTAATCTCTCCAAATTGAATCAGAACCCTCCAAATCAATTTGGAGAGATTCCAAAAGATTCGGCAGTTCAGACAGACACAGCTTTAAATGTTTTTACTACATATCTCAGGGTACCAGGTAGCTTGTGAATGCTGCAATAGTGGGGCTGATGGAGCATCCCAATGGAGCACGTGGGGCTCCCCAGCACAGTCAACAGCAGGCCCTCCTCCCCCCCACACACCCCTGGCTCGGAGACTGGTACCTCCTTGGTCTGTGGGGGCACCCGGGTTCCCCCTGGGGCTGATTGCCAAGCTGGCGGGGGGGGGGAGGGGCTCGGGGAGGGCCCCTGTGCACTTGGTGGCAGACCTCAAAGTGGACTGGAACTACTTCTAGTCCACTTTCAGGTTTGCTGCTGAGCACACAGGGGCCTCCTCGCATGCTCCTGTGGAATGCTTCATCCACCCCAGCATTGCAGCATTCACAAGCTGTGCCTGGTACCTCAAGGTATGTAGAAAAAACATTTAAAGCTATGTCTGTGACCGAATCGCTGATTCTCTGAATCAGCATCAAATCTTCAGATTCAGCCGAATTGAATCGGGGACAGTGATCTGAATCAATGAATCAAATGTCCCTTATTTTGGCAGAATCCGAATCTGAATCAAATACAGCCCATTGCACACACCCCTAATATTTAGCTCTGTAGTACCTAAGGGATCAGATGTGCAGTCCTGCGTAATGGTTCTAATTAGTTATCATTTGCATAGTATATAAATGGCCACAGGTCCCAAACAGGTAAGAGTTTCATTATATTAGGTGCTATACTAATATAGCAGACCATAGCCTCTTCTCTGTCTTTAAAATCTAAAATCCACTAAAAGAAACAAAAGGTGGGAAAACTGATATATCATATGATTAAATAATCAAGGACATTTTTGGAAGATAATTACATATTGCTTGCATTCCCTTACTTGCATTATGAGGCAGGGGTTAGAAATGTGTGAGCAAGAAGATAATATTTTCCATATCCAACTCCCAATTTACCAGTAGCAGCCTTGAATTTTTCTTAAAGTTTCAGGTGAGCACCTGCTGTTACGGCCTCCCCAAAATCTGAGTATCAAAAATGTCCTAAAAATAGAGAATATATTCATAGTTTGAGGCCTCCAGGTTTGAGGCTCAGGCCAACTGATACTTCTACAAATTTGCTTCTACAAATTTTGACTTGAATAAGCTAACATGAACTTGTGTCTTGTCACAGATGCTCTAAGTAAACAGTGTTTCTAGTTAGAAGTTGTTACACAGGTATTCCTGAATAATATTCATTAATTGATAATGTTTACCCCACCTTTGCTTGTAAACACAGAGAGAATTTTCAGTGAGTAAGTACTAGTGTACAGGAAATTAAAGGGACTGCCAAGTGTCAGAACTTCATTTATGGGCCATGGCTTTCATTTTCTAGTTTCTAACTATGCTCCCATTGCAACTTGTAAACAATTATATCATAAAAATAATGACATAATGACACTGAAGCATTATATATTAGTACTTGCTCAGTGACATCCATGTTAAAGTTATTCAGTTTACTGCCTGCCCTCAACCTCAGCCTTACCCCTGAAATAAAGTTGCTATCCCTTTCCGTTTAATATCACCCCTCATTATATTATCCGTAGTACTGGTGTTGCTGACACCTGAGTTAACCGTGTGAATAACACAACCCAATCTATAGTTCTTTCCGTCATATATACTAACTCTCCACTAATAACAATTGTGCAAACTTATAGGTGAATTCAGACATCAGATCATTTCTTACCATAAATGTACTAAGTCTTCAAAAAAAAAATTTATCCACTCTATTTTTGCATTCCATGAAAAGTTTAATTCCACTTAACAAACCCTTTCTGCTATTCCTTCAGACACATGTTGCTTCATCTTTTAATTTAGAGCGGATTAGGTTTAGTCAAATTAACTTGCATATATGTAAGCATGCACATCACACACAACTAACCCTAAATGAAAAAGCTGATTGTGAAGCAACTCCACATGGGATGAAAATGGAGCCAGTTTCATTTTATTCTTAGCATTCCTTATGGCATCTCCAGCAATTGGGCAACAAGTGTAGGAGGAAAATGGTGTTATTTGACATAAAAAATGTTAAGGCTTTGGTCCTGTCATCTGGATACCTGTACTTAGAGGCCGCATCCCCACATGCAGGTACCACAAACCTCTTTATGGCAACACAAACCACATGCGTAGAATGATAAAATGTGCCCCGTGCTGCAAATATGCAGCATGGAGACAAAATTTGCTACCAGGATTTCCTGGTAGCAAAAATAAATATTGGGAAAAAGAGCGGTGCAAAAACAGCATGCGTAGGAACAAATGGAGGCTTGGTACTCCAGGGAGATGTTTTGGCTGCTGGCTGCTGTTATTACTGCTCCATTTGTACCTTGTCCCCCCAGCATCCTGAGAGCTGGGAGGAGCTGGGCAAAGGCATTTTGCTCAAAGCTGGACAATGCGTCCTGCAACAAAGCGCATATGCAAGGGAATACGCTGAGATACAACATAGTGACACAAATTTCTGCTGCTACTATTTGCACAGCTGCAAGTGCATGCCCCTGCTCATCTGGACATGGCCAGAGGGATCAAGATACATTGAGAACTGACAAGGCTGGGAGAGGAGAACCAACAGTTAGTATCAGTTTACATCAGGTAGACTTTACATGTGTGGAACTAACTCAATTCACTCTACCGACTACCCACAGTGTGGCTTCTCTTGCTACATTTCAACTCGTAGCCCTAACACTTAATGAGATTTTCTTCAGTTCAATAGTTTGAAGAATGTGTATTTTTCCATTATATCAATCACCCAAAGTCTGTAGTCTGCCATATCTTGAACAACAAGAGCATCAAAGTCTGTGGTCTGCTATATCTTGGACAACAAGAGCATCACTTCAATAGTATGCTGACCCACTCAATAGGGAGATCTTGTGTTCATTGCATCTTGGCCTATTTAACAAACCCTTTCAACAACAGCTTGGTTGGCATAAGTAATCTCCTAAAGAAGATGCATTTAGTCCTATTTAGTTAAAAGGAGGCTCTTCATAACTCAGGTTTCAAAGGGGGGATAGCAAAATAGGAACAAGAATAGGAAGTACTACATTACGTAAATTGATTGATTAGAAAACTGGGCTTTCAAGTTCTAAAATTGCCATTTGGTAATAAAATAATAAATGTCCTACATTTAAAGTAATGCTGTAAAATAAGGTTACAAAGGCCATTTTTTTCTCAGGCATCAGATTTATATGCCTGCCTCTCTTTGGATTTTGAAAGTCTTCCACCCTCCTTTTTTAGTTCAAAAAAGAAAATTCAATAAAAAACATTGCTCTCATGGTACCACTACTTCCTGGGAAGACTGCCCTTCAAATGATATACTCATAGCAATATTTCAGCTTTGACAGCTGGTTCCATTGAGACATTACTACTCTAATGATAAAACAGAGCATCTTCACAACAGCCAAATCTTCAGTTCCAAAACAGTGCAGTCGCATAACATCAACAAAAAAGTACAAAGGAAGTACCAAAATATCAAAAGTAAAAATTAACTCACAAAAATACACATTTTGAACGGGAATACTATACCTACTTTTTATACATAAATTCTAATAAAAACCAGTTTTAACTAACTGGTCTACATTAAAATCAGTACGTAATCTACTGACAACCAAGTAAAAGCTGACAAAAAAGAAACCTGTAAAACACTCTGAACATAAATAGGTTACTGAATATGCTGCTGAAACAAGTGTTGTCAATGGAAAGTATGCTTAAAACAATACATGATTTAGAATTCAAATTAATTCTGTGTATTTTGTAAGACATGGCTTATGGCCATGTTTCCACTATATTTGAGTACCAAAAAATAAAATAAAATAAAATAAGTACTTCTCCTAAGAGACAAACTCTTCTAAAATGTTGCCACTTCAATTTTAAACATGAGGTTAGCAAGGAAATCCCCAATATTTGGCCATATAGCTAAAAAATACCTACTGCACACATAAGCTTTGTTTGCATACATTCTAACCCCTGCTTGCACAAGTATTAGACTCTTCCAATAAATATGAAAGTAATAGTGCTAAAAAGGCCCCTGCAATGGTATTGTGCACATGTAAAATACAAAGGGAACACAGACTGAAGCCTCTTGGAAAAGCTGGCAGTTGCATTAAAGGAAAAAAAGAAAAGAAAGAAGCTCACCCTGGTACAGGAACTTCAGTTATTTACAGACCATACAAAACGAACATGCCATCTACAATACCATAAAACTTTCTTGGAATTGTATCTTGTTTTTTATTTCAATTGCTATCTGAAAATAGGGATAGTATAAACAATCAAAAAATTGTCTTAGTAGCTAATGGAAGTTGCCAGTTGGGTGGGTTTGTGAGCTAGTTTACCCTTTCTTACTATTACTTTGACATGCATAGAAAGAGCACACCAATGTCAAACAAATTCCAGAAAGAAGCCAAATTCTTCCAAATCTAAATAAATTATACAAGAAAAATCCACATCTACTGCAATGCTACTTCATACCAAACTATACAATATTTATTTTAAAAAAATCAATAGCAAATCAGTGGAGATAAATATGGTCATCTTATAAGTCATAAAGCATCCGTGACATGAGAAAGCATCTGTTTATTGTTCAATGTGAAAGAAAAGTTTAGACATTATTGCACTTACCCTTAGTTGCTCTCTTTCACAACTCATCTGTTGCCTTGAAATCTACAAGGAAAAAGATGACATTGAAGTAAGAAAGCACAGGATGTCTACGGAGCAGGTATAGCCCACCTTTCTCCTAACTCCCTTATCACTGTTTGAGCCATTGGCCTCAGGTTTAAAAAATTCATGCAGTAAAAAGTATAAGAAACTATCTTTGGGGATAGGAGGGAAGATTGTTCTGTGTAAATGAGCAAGTCTCATTTACTGTTCTCTGGTTACAGAGGTACCATGATAAAAGCATATTACGCCACCGTAACTGCAAGTACCTCGCATCAAAGCTGCACTTAAAGTAAACACAAAGTAATTCTATAGCAAATGGTCATAACAAGTCAGTTAAAGGAAGATTTAATATCAGTTGCTTATCTGATATGTATCTGAACTATACAATTTGGAGCGAACATTTTGTTAGAATAAATGTCTTGCAAAAATTCCTGCATTCCCTTTTTCATTTGACTAGAAAAACACCATGACAGCAACCTTTCTTATACAATTTTAAAATCATGGAATGACAGAATCATACAAAATTATGGTTGGAAGGGACTTCAGGAGATCATCTAGTTTGACGCCCTGCTAAAAACAGGACCATCCCCAACTAGATCTTTCCAGCTAGGGCTTTGTGGAGCTGGGTCTTAAAAACCTCCGAGGGTGGAGATTCCACCACCTCTCTAGGTAACCCGTTCAATACTCTTCTGGCGAGAAAGCATCTCCTAATATACAACCTAAACTTCCTTTGCTGAAACTTGAAACCACTGCTTCTTGTTCTGTCATCTGCCACCACTGAGAACAGTCTAACTCCATCCTCTTTGGAAACACCCTTCAGGTAGTTGAAGGCTGCTATCACATTCCCCCTAAATCTTCTCTTCTGTAGACTAAATAAACCTAGTTCCCTCAGCTTCTCCTCACAAGTCATGTGCTCCAGCCCCTGAACCATTTTCATTGCCCTCACTAGACTCTCTCCAACTTCCTTTCTGTAATGGGGGGCCCAAAATTGGACATAGTACTCCAGCAGCCTCACTAGTGCAGGATAGAGGGGAATAATTGCTTCCCTCAATCTGCTGGCAACACTCCTACTAATGCAGCCCAGTATGCTGTTGGACTTCTTTGTAATAAAGGCACGCTGTTGGCTCATATTCAGCTTATTGTGCACTGTAACTCCCATGTTCTTTTCTGCAGAGCTACTGTTTAGCCAGTTGGTCCCAAGCCTGTAGCAGTGCAGGGGATTGTTCTGTCCTAAGTGCAGGACTTTACACTTGTCCTTTTTGAACCTCATGAGATTTCTTTTGGCCCAATCCTCCATCTTGTCTAGGTCACTGGTATCCTAGCTCTACCCTCCAGCAGCGTATCTACTACTCCCGCCAGCTTGATGTCATCTGCCAACTTTCTGAGGGTGCACTCCATCCCATTTTCCAGTTCATTAATGAAGATATTGAACAAAACCAGCCCCAGAAACAACTCTTGGGGCACTTGACTCGATACTCACTGCCAACTAGATCCCAAACCATTGATCACTACCTGTTGAGCCCAATGATCCAGCCAGCTTTCTATGTCTGTTCATCCAACCCATAACTCCCCTTAGCTTGCCTGGTAGAAAGCTGTAGGAGACCTTATCAAAAACCTTGCTAAAGTCAAGTACATCATGTCCACTGCTTTCCCCACATCTACAGTCAGTAATCTCATCATAGAAGGCAATCAGCTTGGTCAGGCATGACTTGCCCTTTGTGAATCCATGCTGACTGTTTCTAATTTCGTTCTCCAAGTACTTAGAAATGGATTCCTTGAGGACCTGCTCCATGATTTTTCCAGGGACTGAGGTGAGGCTGAGTGGTCTGTAATTCCCTGGATTTTCCTTCTTCCCTTTCTTACAGATGACCATTATATTTGCCCTTTTCCAATCACCTGGGACCTCTCCCAATCACCATGAGTTTTTAAAGATGATGGTCAGTGGCTCTGTAATCACATAAGCCAGCTCCCTCAGTATCCTTAGGTGCATTCCATCCAGCCCCATAGACTTGTACATGTCCAGCTTTTCTAAATAATCCCTAACCTGTTGTTTTACTACTGAGGGCTGTTTACCTTCTCCTCAAACTGTGCTGCCTGGTGCAGTAGTATAGGAGCCGACCTTGCCTGTGAAGTCTGAAGTAAAAAAGGAATTGAGTACTTCAGTCTTCTTATCATTATCTGTCATTAGGTTGTCTCCCCCATTCATTAGGGGACCTCTACTTTCCCTGACCTTCCTCTTGTTGCTAACACCCTTATAGAAACCCTTCTTGTTACTCTTCACAACCCTTGCTAGCTGCAACTCCAAGTGCACTTTGGCCTTCCTGATTTTATCTCTGCATGCCCAAGTGATATGTCAAACAAACAAGGGAAATCCATCAATGTAACTTTACTTAAAAGGATAGGTAGCATTTTGGTTTTTGTTTCAAATAAAATGGTTTGCATGTATGTAATATAATGTCATGCCAGAATATATGCACAGCACACAACAGAAATAAGCACATATAGCTAGGGGAAGAGGGAGGACCTGGGCAACTATAGGCCCGTCAGTCTTACCTCAATCCTGGGGAAACTCTTTGAGAAGATCATCAAGGAGCACATTTGTGATGGGCCGGCATCAGAAATGATGCTCAGGGGCAATCAGCATGGATT
>NW_017729002.1:11925741-11929799 GCF_001723915.1 Gavialis gangeticus
CACAAGTTGATGGAGAGGAGGTATAGATTGGACATCCGCAAGAACTACTTCACAGTTAGGGCGGCTAGGAGCTGGAACCAACTTCCAAGGGAAGTGGTGCTGGCTCCTACCCTGGGGGTCTTTAAGAAGAGGCTGGATGCCTACCTGGCTGGACTCATTTGAGTCCAGTTTCTCTTTTTGGGGTTTTTTTTGTTGTTCTCCCGCCCTGGCGGGGGGTCGGGCTAGAAGATCTACTAGGTCCCTTCCGACCCTTAATCTATGAATCTATGAATCAACTAAATGCATTCTGATGTTTCCTTCCACTTCTTCAAGAGGCAAGAAATTAATCCTAATGGTGTTGGAAATGGCTAACACCAATTCTGATACATACTTCTCACCTTTCTGTTACATTTCTGTTCCATCACATTTCCGAGATACACTGCTAATATGTAGGAGAGGGAGCAGAATTGGTGAGTAGGCCCTCAACGGAGACAAGAGTCCACTTTAACATTGCTACTACATTCATTCAGAGGGTTCCTTGCAGTTTCCTGGGCTCAACAGATTTGAAAGTTAACAGGTATGTAATCCCTTGCCGCCCTATAAGCTCATCCTACTAAGGGGAACACATGAGGAGAACTCCACAAGAAATTTTCTTTCTTAGGACCCGATCACTCTCCTTTATTTATTTACTTATTTTAACAAGTAGGTACAATAAACTACATAGCTATGTGGTAATGGTGGTGAGAGAGAGAGCAAGGAAGTGTATGTGTGTGTTGTTTGCCGTGGGCTAACTCCCTCCTGAGGCTTTGTAAAGATAACTGGAAAAAAATCCAAAACCACTGTAATCATCCACCTTCCTGAATATTATTCACTTTGTAAGCATAATCACTGTAGTTTTTTCACGCCATAATATGGCACATGGCAAACATAATTCATAAGACACTAATGAAAGAAATGAGCAGTGATGCTTTTCCAAGAGACTTTCAAAGGTTCAGATTATATTTGACTCCAGCTTGTCAAGTGAGCACTAATAGGTTAAAGCCTAAAACAGAGCACATCACTACACACTATTTTATCTGCTAGCTGCTTCTCATGATGAAAAAGGAGAATTTCTTTTAGAAAAAAGAGAAAGTATTTGTGAAATTCTAAACTCAACAGTCCATTAGTAATGTGGAAAAAAGTCCAAATAAATGAAAAGCATAACTTCTGTTATATACAAAAGAGGTGCAACAACTAAATCCCTGAGGCAGAAAGTAAATACCAAAAGCAAAAATAAATATTTGTACATATACTGTTTGTAGTCTCTCTAACATGGCACATAAGAAGAAGAAAGGAATTCATCATGACTCTATGTGAAAATCTTCCCCCAAAGAGTAAAATTAAATACAGCTAAAGTGACTGTGTCTTAGAGAGTAATGATTCCATTTTTCATACTTGGTGCCTTCATACCCTTTATAAATTACTTTAAAATTATATTAGACTGCATTATAAATGTACTTATCTAAGTCCCAAGAGTTAATTTTAGATCTGTGTGTATTTATTCATGTTATTCAAAAAATGTAAGTTTTTAAAATACAAGTTGGCAGTGAGTTTGTGGGGTTTATTTTTAATTATTCTTCGTGTTGGCTTTGTTAGCATGTAGTTTGTTGCTTAGTAGTGTGTGCATTTTAACCATCACAGTTTTCACTTACTAGATGCTAGATACAATGCCAAATGCTTACAGTTTTAGGCTCTGATCCTGCACACATTGATGCATGGATAACTTTACCATAGGTACAATCTGACCAAGCCTACTGCAACTGCACATAATTATTTAATAGATTTCATAAATTTCATAGACATTAGGGCTGGAAGGGATCTTGGAAGATCACCGAGTCCAGTCCCCTGCCCCAGGGGCAGGAAGTCGGAAGAAGTCATAGGATCACAGCAAGATAAACATTCAAATTTCTCTTGAAGGCATTCAGAGTAGGTGCTTGAACCACCTCCAGCGGCAGGCTATTCTAGGCCTTGGGGGCTTGGACAGTAAAGAAGTTCCTCCTTATGCCCAGCCTGAAATGGTCTTGGAGGTCACTGAGGAACATCTAAGGTCAAAGAGACCAGGGCTAGTCTGAGGCATGCAGAAATGAAGCATTTTTTTTTTTTTTATGAATGATGGAAAATTAGAGAGTTGAAGAAAGGAATGAAGTGTGTGAAGACTGAATGAGATCAAAGATACACAAATTGAGAGGAGGGTGTGGGGAAAGAGAGATTATAGATTATCTGTCTTAATTTACAACTCCCACAACCCATCTGCCAGCTAAGTAAACAAATAAATGAAAAATCCAACTTAATTTAAAACATAACTCCAGTCAAAAACTTATTTTAAATACATATCGACATTTATGTAGAAACTGTTGAAGTCTGCCTGCTTTAGTCACTAATTTCGATACTGAGCAATCCTCTCCCTACCCCGTTTGACCTTATCACAGCAGCCACTCAGGAGTTTGGTCAGAACTAGCTAGTCTCAAGGATGCTGACACTTGCATGAGTGTTCCCAGAAAAAATATTTCTTTTGGAGCTTGTTCCATCTGAAGAATAAATGCCATCTGATAATTGACATGACTGGTTTGCATCCATAGATGCTTCTCAAGCAAATCTCAGGATGTCATCCTCCTGATGTACTCAGCCTGGGTGAGGCTGCAGCTGGAGTACTGCATCCAACTCTGGGCTCCACAGTTTAACAAGGAAGTGGAAAAGCTTGAGAGAGTCCAGAGGAGAGCCACTTGCACGATCAGAGGGCAAGAGAATAGGCCTTATGATGAGAAACCGAGAGCCATGGCACTCTTCAGCCTGGAAGAGCGCAGACTCAGGGATGACCTAGTGGCTGCCTATAAGTATATAAGGGGTGTACATCAGGATTTGGGGGAATGCTTGTTCACCAGAGTGCCCCATTGGATGACAAGGTCAAATGGTCACAAACTCCTCCAAGACCATTTTAGGCTGGACATAAGGAAAAACTCCTTTACTGTCTGAGCCCCCAAGGCCTGGAATAGACTGCCTCCAGAGATGGTCCAAGCACCTACTCTGGACTATTTTAAGAAACATTTGGACACCTATCTTGCTGGGACCCTTTGACTCTAACTGACTTCCTGCCCATGGGGTAGGGAGCTGGACGTGATTATCTTCTGAGGTCCCTTGCAGCCCTAATGTCTATTAAATCACAGATTTCATAGACATTTGGGCTGGAAGGGACCCCGGAGGATCACTGAGTCCACCCCACCACCCCAGGGGCAGGAAGTCAGCAGAGATCATAGGATCCCAGCAAGATAAGCATCCAAATGTGTTCTGTAGGTGTTCAAAGTGGGTGCTTGAACCGCCTCAGGTAGCAGTCTGTTCCAAACCTTGGGGGCTCGGACAGTGAAGGAGTTCTTTCTTATGTCCAGCCTGAACCGGTCACAGTGGAGTCTGTGACCATTCAATCTTGTCATCCCTTGGGGGGCTCTGGTGAACAGTCGTTCCCCCAGATCCTGATGAGCACCCCTGATAAGCTTATAGGTGGCCACCAGATCACCCCGAGCCTGCACTTTTCCAGGATGAATAGCCCCATGGCTCTCAGTCTCTCATCATAAGGTCTGTTTTCCTGACCTCTGATCATGTGCGAGGCTCTCCCCTGCACCCTCTCAAGCTTCTCCACATCCTTTTTGAATTGTGGAGCCCAAAACTGGATGCAGTACTCCAGCTGCAGCCTCACCAAGGCCAAGTACAACGGGAGAATGACATCCCAGGATTTGCTTGAGAAGCATCTAGGGATGCAAGCCAGCATTTTGCTCGCTTTACTAGCTGCAGTATCACACTGAAGGCTCATGTTCATCTTGTGGTCAACCACGACCCTCAAGTTCCTTTCATCTGTAGAGCTAACCAGCATAGCACTAGTGAGCCTATAGGCATCGTGCAGGTTTTTCCTCCCAAGGTGGAGAACCTTGCATTTTCCGGTGTTGAACACCATCAGGTTCTTGTCCACCCATTTCATGAGTCTGTCCAGATCCGCCTGGATCACTCTCCTGTCCTCAGGTATGGATGCTTTACCCCAGAGTTTGGTG
>NW_017729002.1:11929840-11948002 GCF_001723915.1 Gavialis gangeticus
CCTCAGGACATTGCCTTCAGCTAGTCTGTTAAGGATGGCCTCCTTGATAATCTTTTCCAAGACTTTCCCCAGGATAGAGGTCAGGCTGATTGGCCTGTAGTTTTCCGGATCTACTTTCCTCCCTTTCTTGAAGATAGGCACGACATTGGCCCTCTTCCAATCATCAGGCACTTCACCAGAGTGCCAAGAACTCTCAAAGATCCGTGCCAGGGGCTGAGCTATGATGCTCACCAGCTCCCTGAGTACCCTTGGGTGTAACCCATCAGGGCCGGCTGACTTGAAGGTATCCAGCCTGTCGAGGTGTTCCTTCATGAAGTCAGCTTTGATGGAGGGCAAGGAATCTCCCTCGCCCAGGCCTCCCTGACCCACAGTGGGCAGGGCTGTCCCATAAGGCTGATGGAAAACTGATGCAAAGTACCCATTTAGCAAGATAGATTTTTTCTGGGCGTCAGTTGTCAGTTTGCCCCATCTGGTTTAGCAGGGGTCCAATGTTGCCCTTGCTTTTCCTCCAGCTCCCCACATATCTAAAAAAGGACTTTTTATTTTCCTTGATATTTGTAGCTAGCTGGAGTTCCATCGCAGCCTTGGCTTTCCTGCTTTGCTCTCTGCAAGTCCGGACTAATGCAGAGTATTCTTCCTTGGTGGCAGTTCCAATCCTCCATCCTTTATAGGTCCTCCTTTTAAGATGTAGGAGGTCTGCCAGTTCCCTGGAGAGCCAAGGGGGCTGCTGTGCCCTCCTGCTGCCTTTCCTCCAAGGCGGGATGGACTGTGCTTGTGCATCCAGGATTGCTCCCTTGAGGAGCATCCACGTGTCCTGAACTCCCCTCTCCATTGGGTGGCCTTTTAGGGCCTCTCCAACAAGCCTTCTTAGCTTGTCAAAGTCAGCTTTCCTGAAGTCGATGACTTCTGCACAACTGACTGACTTGCCAGCTTTATGGCAGATGGTGAAGGTGATCAGTTCATGATCACTGTCACCCAGCTTCCCTTCGATGGTTAGGTTGCCAATTAGGTCATCCCCAGTTACCAGTATAAGGTCGAGCAGTGCTTTACCTCTTGTCAGCCCGTAAACTTCCTGCATCAGATAGAGGTTGTCCACACAAGAGAAAGCCTTGTGACCGCTCGGATTTGGCTGAGCGCTCCTCCCATGAGATGTCTGGGTAGTTAAAGTCTCCCGTGACAACCATACACTGGGATTGTGCGGCCCCAGCCAATTCCCTGCTGAACTCCTGGTTGAGGTCTTGACTCTGGGTAGGGGGTCGATAGTAGACCTCCACCATAGTATCCCCTGCACCATGTTCCCCATGGATTTTAACTCAGAGGGTCTCAAGTCGTCCACCATAGGTGCCAACGTCAGCTTGCAGGGACGTGCATCTTTCCTTGACATACAGAGCTATGCCCCTGCCCCTTTTGTCCACTCAATCCCTCCTGTACAGGGTATAGCCATCTATAGCCGTGGTCCAGTCATGGGCAGAATCCCACCAGGTCTCTGTTATCCCAATGACATCATAGTTATTTGCATTTAGGAGGAGAACAAGTTCCTCCTGTTTATTCCCCAGGCTCCTGGCATTTGTGTATAGACATGCAAGTGTCCCCTTAGGGGCTCTTGCCTTGCCTACATTTTGTTCCAGGGCTGGGGTTGGGGTGAGATCCCTTATGTGCCTTGGCCTGCTGGCTTTGCAAGGGCCACTCGGTGGGCCAGCAGCAGCAGTAGTCCCCCCATCCCCCAGCAGGCTTAGTTTAAACCCTGGTGGAGCAGGTCAGCCAGTCTAGCTGAGAAGAGTCTCCTCCCCAACGGAGAGAGGTGGAGGCCGTCCCTTCCCAACAGCTCGCTGCCTCTCTCTCCAAAGAGTGGACTGTGGCCATGGAAGCCAAAGCCTTCCCTATGACACCAGCGCCGCAGTCTTTGGTTGACTATGTGGATCCTCCTCTCCCTCCTCAGCCCATAGCTCGAGACTGGGAGAATCAAAGAAAGCACCGCCTGTGCCCCCAGACCCTTTAGCCCCGCACCCAAATCCCTGAAGCACCTCATGACCCGGCTAGGAGCACTCTGAGCCATGTCATTGGTGCCCACGTGGATGAGGAGCATGGGATAGTGGTCTGTGGGCTGGAGGAGTTTAGGGATCTTCTCTGTGATGTCACGGATGCGGGCCCCCAGGAAGCAGCAAACTTCCCGGGCGAAGGGGTTGGGGCGGCAGATTGCCCCCTCAGGATGGAGTCTCCCACGACAAACACTTTGCGTTTGGTCTTGGGGGGAGTGGGGACGGTAGCTACAGTGTCCTCTGTGTTGCCTGTGGGAGCTGGCAACTCAGCAGGCTCTGCTGGGGCTGCAAGAGGCAAAACTCCAGCGGGGCAGGGGCCTTGGTGCAGTGGGCCCTGGGGCCCTTGACCACCTTGGTCCAACCCCGTGGCTGGACAGAAGGGGAGGTCCCCGAGTCCACCCTTGTCCTGGAGGGAGACCGTGGTCTACCCTCTGGCTCCCGGGGCAGAAGGGCCAGGCAGTAGGAGTCAATCTCCTGCTCACAGGCCCTGATGGCACACAGTCTCTGGACTGTGGCCTGGAGTTCCTCCAGCTGGCATGACAGAGACCCCAGTAGGGAGCAGACCCCACAAGGAGAGGTGGCCATGCTCCCGGGCCCCAGAGCCTGAAAAGGGGACAGGCAGCCCCCGCAGCCAAGAGCCAAAGGCTCTATCTGCGTGAAGCCCGGAACCATGGGCTCCATTTGGGTGACTACTTCTGAGGTGCCGGGGGGGGGGGCAGACCCTGAGGGGACCCTCAGGGTGCAGTGCATGCCCATCCGTGTCATGCTGCTGGTAGGCTGGCTACGACTGGGACTGCTTACTCAGGGGCTCACAGGCAGGGCCTCAGGCCCTCCCGCTCACCCTCCTGCATGAACTCCCACGGTAACTCGTGCGCCGGGCTCAGGAGCGTGCCTGTTTGCATGGCCTGTTTGTGAGGCTCTGGTCACGCGGCTCCCTGGGGGGCGTGACCCTCCTTGGTCCACTTAGCCTGCTCCCAGCTGGCTAGATCCCTCCCTCCATGGACCCCTGCTTAGCTGCCAGCAGGCCGGGGCTTGTCAGGGGTGCTGGGGTCGCTGCTGGGGTCCCTGGGCTCACGGGGGTGCAGCAGGCTTATACCCGCACGTCCCACACCAGAGCCGGGACGCTAATGAGGCTTATGCCGTTGCCAGGCCCTTTTTAAACTGAATCTATTAAATGAATTAGGGATGGATTTGAAATTTACTTCTGGTAATGCCATAAACATATTCTCCAGGTCCTACTAAGTTCATTTGGACAATTCATACCACACTATGCCATTATCTACTCAATAAATGGCACATGCCTTAGAGGAAGGAAACATTTAGGAAATATTTGTATAGTACAGTATATATAAAACTATGCTGTAAGTTTTGCATCATTCCCCCTAAAAAACAACAACAACAAAAGGCCACTGGGTTCTTCAATGACCACCTGTTTAGCTATGGTACAGGGAAATATTATGCCCCTATATCATAGGAGTTTCTAGGATTAGAAGCAAAGGTTGGTCCATCTGGAGAGCAGCAAAATCTTACTGGCCTGCTGGTACTGGAATTTTGGGTCCAATTCATTTAAGTACTTTTCATAGAGCCAAACTTAATGGTATAAAAAATTGAGATGTATATATAAAAGTCATCAGAGACATTTGCTAATGCTGGATCACATATAAATGGATATTTTTTGACCTGCTGTCTGCTATAATGACCCCATAATCTCTATTTTCTTCAGGGATACCACAAATGGAAGGAGGGCAGGCTGTCTAGTGACGGATATGTTAAGGGATAGTTCCATTACACAGAACATCTAAGGGACTCTTCACAGAACAGAGAATCTTTTCCATAAGCTTGGTATATAGATAAGAAATTCATTTCAGTAATGGGCAACCACATAACCCTCCTGCCTGAACTTCTCAGAGGTAAATATGAAATATGATTATATGATAAAAGATTATTAGTGCAGAATCAAGAGGTCAAAATAAAGCAAAATCTAACTTGCTTTGATATATAGTAAAATCATTTTTACTATTTTTAAACATTATGATATATTAACATCCATTCATTATAACACTATATTAAAATAAACTTGAGAGATTTGCAACTCAGTGGACACAGGCATTTATTTTCCATTCACCCAAATAGCATTACATCTATTGTTTTTGGCTCATTTATTAAATGTGCAAACTTAAGGATTTAATGTGCAAACTTAAGGATTTATTAAATGTAGGCAAACCTGAGCACTTAATGGAAAATATAAATGATGTATTTGTAATATGCAACCTGTACAGATACCCCAGTAGAACCAAAAGCAAGAACATATTTAATTTATGAACAACAGACCTTGGAGATAAAACACTGAGCATGTCCACCAATATCAAAATATTTTGCTGCTTAACCCCAAATGACCTTTGCTGTGCTATATCCTTTAGACTGAATCACATGCAGTAAATAATTTCCCTCCACTTTCCTTTTCTTTCTTCCTTCAAGATCACATGCCAACTCCAGTTACTATGTTTTAACTAGCTTTTGAAATCCAATTAATTGGCACTGTACATTTGAAAAGGAGAAGAAAAGGCTTTGCGATAGCCCTTGCAAAAAAACCCCTGTTTTTGCAAGTTTATTTCAGAGGAAAAATTTGCAAGTGATTTTCTAAAAGAGCACGTGGTAAACCCCTGAAATTAAATTCTGTGAATGTGCTATGGAACAATCCCAAGAGATACCTTATCTATACTTAATATTCAGATAAATATTCTTTTCCTGTGGCCATAGTACATTTTATTTAATTTACTTGTATAACATAGTAAGTATCATAAGAAATAATCAGAAGGCAAAGTAACTATACTAACAAGAATAAATAGACACTACAACAAGCATAATGGGAAATACTGTGATGTAAAGGCAATAATGTGTACAGAACTAAAGTATATTTTAACTTAGCCTTCAAACACTGTGAGAGCTAAAACTATCTTATTGAATGCATTACACATTACAGCTTATTGCAGCATAAATTATTTCCTTTACCATATGCACATTATTAGGATGACAATCTACCCTTTTATAAATATTCAAAGGAAACTTTTAGAAATACTTAGATGTTGTATTTCTATGCTGATAAACTAGCCAAAAAATAGATGAAAAAACACAGCTAATTGTGCAAAGAAGGACTGATCCCGTGAATAAGGGATGAAGGATTCAGAAAGTCATTAATACATAAATATCACATATACTTAGTAGCTTCAGGGTTTGCCTGAGCTTTTATTGAGCTCTTTACCAAAAGGATTTCTGGGAAGAGGAGTCTGACTTAAAAAGACTGAAGCACTGTTCTTGTCCAAACCAAATGACTAAACCTTGCAAAATGAATTCTAAGTGGATCGCCATCACATACGAAACTAATTGGGATAATACATTAAACATCATGACATACCATTGAACAGCATGAGCCTGAAAAAGCAGAATATAATCTGTCTGGGTTTCTGAGAAGCATAAGGAATAATTACCCACCCCTATTGTTGGTATGACAGAATATATTTTAAAAAGAAAGTGGTTAGCTGCTAAGTGATAGCTACATCATCTACACCAGTGATGGGCAAAATTGCAGATCTGGCCAGTGGCCAACCTCCATTTCCTAGCAGGCCCTGCCTGCGTCACTGTAGCTGGTTTCCATGGGGACCCTAGGAGCAGTAGGGCCCTGACAGCATGGAGCCAGGGTTTCCATGGAGACTGGCCCAAGCAGCTCTGGCAGGGCACACAACTGGGTGGGGAGCTGCCCCAAGGTCAGGGGCCGGGATCTTGTGGCAGTGACAGCATGTTCTGGAGCCATGGAAGAGTGCTGCTTGGGCTGGTCTCCATGGAAACCCTGGCCTCGCACTGCTGCTCCTGGGGTCTCCATGGAAACTAGCTACAGCGATGCAGGCAGGGGCGCTGGGACATGGAGTCCACCATGGGCCAGATCCCATGGGATGGTTGCAACAACTTGCAACCATCTATGAAGACTCTTCAAGGAAGAGAAGGCATCTGAACAAAACTAAGGAAGGAATTAGCTATATAGTCTTCGCAGATATCCAAAATATTTCTGATAGTGTTCATGTTCTAACAGAAATAACTCAAGTTTAAACCTGAAAACCACTAGGAAAAGCAAAACCCTGACTCTAGGTGGTAGATCCACTTCAACAGCTGAAAAGTACAGTGCAGAAAGAGATGTTTTAACAAGGTGATGCCAGGTAATCTGAAGCTCACTGAAGCTTAAGGAACAATTATTGACAAATGTTCCACGTGAAAGACAAGACAGTATCAAAGACAACGTTCTCCTTTTTCCTCAAAGTTTGTAAGGGAGGGTTATTAATTTTTTAAAAAATCACTCTTTATAAGGATTCGGGATGAAAGGAAAGCAAGCACACTGTTTTCAAAAGGTCCAAAAAACTGACAACAATATATTTATGTATTATTAGAGATGATAAATTATTTTGGTCAAATGAATTTGGATACTCTTCTTATTCTGCTGCTTTGAGAAGTTTGTGATCAGAAACGGATTCCCTGTTTTTTTTCATTTCTAAGCATCTCATAATTTCTTTTCAACTTTGAGTTGCTTATTAAGAGTAGCCTGTTAAATATTCAATGTTTATTATTCAAACTGTGTTATTTAATTTTGATCAGTCAGGTTATTTATGCAGTGTTCTTTTTTAAACCGCATAAGCACTTCCTGTGCAAACACTCCTGTGGGTGAATTTAAAACTTACTTCTATTAATACTTCTCATATGCAAGTTTTAAAAACTTCTTGCAAGCATTTTAAAAATGCTTTCTACACAGATTTATGTCAGTAAAATGTGACTGCACAGAAAAGAATATGGATATGACTGAAGCAAAGTCATTAAAAATGTGAGTCAAAATTATTGTAAAGCTTTCCTTAATGCCTTAAGTTTTGAGGAAAAAGCTTGCATTACTGATGTGAAAAATACCTCTCTGTTCTGATTTAGGGTCTTGAGATATTGGGGGAGAACTGCAAGGACATAAAAAAGATACAAATTAAGCACTCATTTCCCCACTGATTTTTAATGTGAGATATTCACTTAAATATCATTTTCATATTTTTTGAAAAAACCTCTCAGCTTCTTATTTTTATTTCTTATTTTGACAAACCTAAAAATCAGTGGGCAAAATACAAGTAGTGTTACATTGGCCTATGTGTTCTTATTAAACATCCCCTTTTCCCCCCAACAAATCAGGTTGTTTATTGGACTTGACACCCTTTTGGAGATGCTGATTTTCTTAAGGGAGTAGCAAAATAAACCTACTTTACGGAAGGGAAAGGAGGGGTTAATGAATTGCTTTATTTTTTTTACCACATTATAATTCCATACATAGATCAGTGTAATCATAGAAAAGTAGGACTGGAAGGCAACTCACAAGGTCATCTAATCCAGCCCCTGCTCAAGGCAGGATCATCTCTGACTAAATCATACCAAGCAAGCGTCTGTTCAACCTGCTCATTTCCAGGGATGGAGATTCTATGACTTCTCTAGGCAGCCTCTTCTAACGCTCGACTACCCTCAGAGTCAGAAAGTGACTTCTAGTATTCAAGCTAAATCTTCTCTGATGAAGTTTGAGGCCATTGCTCCTGTCCTGTCTCCTACAGGAGATAGAAAAAACCATCTCCATCCTCTCTGTAACCATCCTTCAGGTATTTGAAGACTGTAATCAAATCCACACTCAGTCTTCTCTTCTCCAGACTAAATAATCATAGGTCTTTCAGCCTTTCCTCCTATGTCATGGTTCCTAGGCCCCTAACCATTTTTTATAGCTCTGTGCTCGACTCTTCTCAAATTGTTCACATCCTTCCTGAAGTGTGGGGTCCAAAACTGGACACAGGACTCCACGTAAGGCCTCACCGATGCTAAAAATGGGGAACAATCACTTCTCTTGTGACACTCGTGTTAATACAATGCAGTGTGCTGTTGGTTGGGTGGTGGGGCAGGTTGCACCAAGAGCACAACATTGACTTATAATCAGCTTATTGTCTTCAGAAACCTCCAGGTCCTTCTCTGCAGTACTGCAGGCTAGCCAGTCATTCCCCAGTCTATATCTGTGCATGTAATTATTCCATCTCAAGTGCAAGACTGCATTTGTCCTTGTTGAAACTCATCTGGTTGGTTGTGGACCATTTCTCCAGTTTATTCAGGTCATTCTGGATCCTAGCTCTACTCTCTGGAGTATCTCCATCTCCACTAACTTGATGTCATCTGCAAATTTGCTAAGCGTGAACTTGATCCCATCGTCCAACTCATTAATGAAGATGTTGAATGGTACTGGACCCAGTAGAGACCCCTAGGGAGCCCCACTTGATACTTCCTCCCAACTAGAAATTAAGCCATTGATGACTACTTGTTGAGTATGATGATCCCATCACTTACGTATCCACCAGGCAGTACTTTCACGTAGTCTGTATTCCTTAGTTTGAAGAAGATCATGAAAGTGTCAAAAGGCTTGCTAAAGTAAAGGCATATTTTACTATCTATATCAAAAGGCGACCCCCAGCATGCTCCAGGAATTTTCTGGATTGCTTGTGCACAGCTGTTTCCCTCCCTTCCCTCAGTACCCAGATAATTATAGTCCCCCATAAAAATCATGGCTGCATGGAAGAATAACAGAACCTTTAACACTTGAATCATTCCCAAAAAGGGGAATCCTATAGAGTATAGCCCAAGGGATTTTTATCCTATCACTTTTATGCAAATCATATGATCATTTATGTAAGTGCAATGTGCTTGAGTTAGAAGAAACTGCAAGCAGATTTTAATGAGCTGCAGGACCAAATGTGTCATGAGGTAAACTTTTTACAAAATGTGATTAAAATCCAGATAATGTGATTCAGCAGAACTGTGGGGATGTGCAACCAGCCAGAATACTTGCCTCTTAAATCTCAGAAATGATCATATGTCAAAGCTGAGCCTGATACAGAGCATCAAAAGCCTTTCAACCCTTTCTTTGTTTCTGTTTAATGCTGAATATCCTGGCCGCATTCTATTCTCAGTTATGCCTGCGTAATTCTAATGCAATTGTGTTTAGGTTAATAAGAATTAGGTTAGATTTATGTACGCTGGTATTGTTTGACCTGGTTCTGATCATATCAGGCTTTGACCAGGATCAAAATATCAGTAGCACAGCCATTTACACATTTGACCCTTCCAAACATCATTTTTTCTCCTCCTTCAGTAGGTCGCTGGCCAGTGTGCACATCTTACCCTTGTCAGATGGCAACAATAAGTTGGACACAATCCAAGTACATGGAGGGAGATGCATAATTAACTTTAAATACTCTTAATGGCATATAACTTTCACTGCATAATTCTAGTGTTCTGTTAAAACATGTAATAGTAATCCATTTGCATTTACATGCAAATAATGTTTACAATGAAATTGACGCTATTCTTATATTCAAGACAATATGGTCCTAGACCCAAACAACTTGTAATCTAAATAGTAAGAATCATTCTGAATATCATCCAGCCTTTACTCCACACAATTTCCAAAGTCTGTCACCTCACTTTCCAACACATACCTTAACAGCCGATTATAAGAGGCCTTTAGAAACTCATCTGGTTTCTTTTTTTTACGTTTTTCCCTTCTTTTAATTTTTTAAATTCTGTTCAAATTTAAACTAAAATACTTCAACTTGGCAATGAAATAAACAGTAAGCATTTTATCTGTGCCTAAAACTTACACATAATTATGTTGCTTCAAGTAATATTACTCTCCAAATTCAAGGCCTTGTTACATGTTGTACTTTGAGCTGCTGAAATGTTGATCAGTGTTAGTGCTAGCTTAAGTCTGGAGCAGTTGGACCTTATGGCTAAAAAACTTCTCAGACTGTCCCCTAGCTGTACACCTGTGACTTGCCACTAAGGGACTGGTGAGCCAGGATAGGCTTCTATCCCTGCTCTGGGTTGGGGGCAGGTCAGAGATGCATTGTAGGGTGGAAGTGGCAACATGAAGCTGGGAGGTGGAGAATTAATGAGTTACAGGTGAGTAATAAAATAGAAGGTGGAAAGACTTGATCCAGCTGCTAACATTGCTCTCTCCCCACTCCCCAGAATCCACTCCTAGATCTGTCCATGCCTTACAACCTAGCTAGCTGGCAGGTGTTCTGCAGGCTGTTTGCACAAGGTTGCACCCCTGGGGATGGGAAGGTCACACCCCTGGGTGGGGGATTTGGCTTGGGGCCAAAGCTGCCCCTGGGCAGCAGAGTCCAGGGGGTGGAAAGTTGTCCACACAGGAGTGTGGGGAGGGGACATTGCATCCTGAGATGCTGGAGGACTACAACCTTGGGTGGCTCATCTGTAGGGGGTGGTCACACATTAATGGAACATGAGCTGGATACCATGGATCAGAGAGAAGCCTGCCCTAGTTTTAAGCTGCCTACAGTGTGGTTAAAAACTAGTTTCAGGTGTTAATGTGTGGACACTCCAGGGATTAAGAGCTCATGGAGCTTCCTAAAATTAATGTGTAACAAGGCCCTCAGACACCACTTGTTTCTCCTCTTTTCCTTCCAGAAATTATTCTACTTATTCAAAAAAATGTCCTATGAATGAGACGAGATTTATTAATTTAATATACCTTTCTGTTGTAGTTTAGAACTTTGTTTACATCAGGGCATATAGTAGATTTTTTATGTACTCTACAGCTGTAATGTTAGCTTGATTTATTCATGATGTATCTTTTTTTTTTTTTAAATGGTACAATAGATCAGATTCTATTAATCAATGAAGAATAAGTGTATGATTTCAAGCCTTTGGTTCTACAGGTCAACATGATGAATAATGTTGTAGCTACACCGAATAAATAACATCTCGCTCTCTCTCTGCTTCTTTAATTTAAATTAAAGAATAGTATCTCCACATCCTTGAATAACATGTCAGTAACAACTTTGGATGTATAATAGAGTAGCCCAGTAACTAAATGATTCACTCATTTCAAGGCCAAGACTTCATCATAGGTTCCAAAATACAGCCCAAAAATGTGAGTTATTCATGTGGCACTAATCTCCTATTTGCATGAAATCCATGCTGAACACATACACCTATAATAATTAAATTTAATGAATGTCAGAATTAAGCAACGCTTTTTCTTTCAGAAGTTAGCAAAACTTAAAACTTAGAAATAGATTAGGAGCTGAAATGAGAGTGCTTCTGGTGTTCCATGATATAAATGTGATTCTAGTCAAACTACCTTAAAGAACAGATCAATATTATTTATATTTTAAAGGGAAAAATATTATCTCATTTACTGGAAATAGATTAAGCAACAGATAAAGAATCCTTCTCTTTCTTGCTTCTCTGCATAAGGTTTCTTGTTCAGTTTGTAGTATAGTATTGGCAAAGCCATTTTTTTATCGTGATGGGATATATTAATCAGGTACTACAGTTATGGGCATGATACAAAACTGCTGGATTACAGAGATAACTGAACTAACCAGATTCAGGAGAACCCCTTAAACAACTAATTCAAAAACGAACAGTTGTTTCCAACACAAAGTTGGCTGTATGTTGGAAATTATATTTTAGTAAAAGGTTGAGAAGAATTGCAGCCTCTTTGGAGTTCTCTCAGGATGGGACTCTTTGTTTGACAAAGAGCTGTCATGCGAGTGTGTACGCATGTGTGTAACAGAGACAGAAGGAGCTGACAGAGGTGGTGGTTTGTCATGTGATCAGCCACTGAAGCGCTCTACAGTTGCGTACTGACAGAAGTGGACAGCTGCAGTGTTTTGAAAATGCCCAGTCACATGACAATCTGAACCCTCATTACATTCAAGGCGGACAAAGCTGTGATCTGTCTTTATCAGCACTCTTATGAAGTTCAGGAGCAAATGAGATCAAGTTGTGCACTTTTTCCTATTTAATATCCATTTGCAATCAAAGGAATTATTGCATGAACTATGCACTCTGTAAATGATAATGTACATAGTATATTTCTTTGGCCAATGTCTAAGCTGTAATAAGCTGTCTGAACAGTAGTGAGCTGAATAATTATGGCTGGAGCACACAGCTTCGTTCTATGCGGCCAGTACTGAAACCTAAAAAAAGCATCCAGGAAGCAACTAGGAGAAGAGGGTATATACTGGAGGTATATTTCAAAACCACTAGTAGTGAGACACTAAATCCCATTGCTTGAAAAATGTTGACGAAAACTAGGTTTGTTGAATTTACAGACTTATTAAAATTGAAACTTTCTATAAAGTTCCATTTCACTTATGTCCCCAAAGAGCCCAATTTCTTGCTACCTACCCACTTGGGTCCTACGCAGCTTTCCCTGGCTCCTTGACATCCTGCACTTCCAGAACTTTCAGGGTGTGTGGCTCTTAAGGTAAAACAGACATTAGGCTTATCCCAGGTCTGACTGTCCCGGGATTCAACTTGCATCAAAACAGGCATGGGAAAGACATTTATACATATATCTTGAATGCCTTTTAACTCAATTAGCCATGATTATCCTGGGTGGAAAGTATTATCTTGGTACTTAACAGATAATGAGCTTGTATGGCTGTAGACTCTCACAATAAGAGACTTCGTCCCAAGAAAATCCCCACTGATGTGCTGCTCATGTTGACGTCTTCCAGTACCCCAGGATCTCTCACACCTCTACCCATAGAGCAGGGATAGAAGCCTGTCTTGGCTCACCACCCCTAGTGGGAACTCACACATAAAACTCCTAGTCCTGCCCCTGCTCACCAGACCTCTAGGGACAAGTCATAGCTGTGCAGGTGGGGGAGAGTCAGAAGTTTCTAGACTAAGGGTGTGACTGCTCCAAACTCCAAGTTAACACTAACACTGATTAACATTTTTGTGACTCACAGCATAACGCGTAACAAGGCCCTCACACACTTAGGCTGTGTCCAGATGAGAGAGCACGTGCCCATTGCAGCACCTCAAAGCAGTTTGAGATGCTGGAAGAGGCATGCTGGGAACAAAAAAATGTTCCCCATGCTTCATATTTGCAGCATGGGCTCTAAATTTGATACCGGAAAATCCTGATATAAAAAATAACACACTGGAAAAAAGCAGTGCAGGGCAAGGTCCTGGAGCATGCCCTGAAGCAACCGGAGGCTGTGTCTTCCAGAGAGATGCTCTGGCACCTGGCCAGAGTATCTCTATGGCTGCCCCATGCCCTTGATACCCCAGTGTGCTGGGAAAACAGGAGTGGGGCAAGGCTGCAGCAGTGGATTGCCCAGCCCATCCCCGAGTCCCAGGCAAGGGCTTCCCAGGAACAGCATGGGGATCGCTGGGGCCTGGGCACAGGCGCAGGGAGCAGAACAGAAAGCGCTGGCGCTACTTAGAGCCACAAAGCAGCAAGTGGAACAGCTGCAGCTGGACTCATGTCCTGGTGCTGGCCTGGAGTTGCTGCCAGGAGGGAGCTAGTGGGAGCAGGTGGAGGCTGTGGGTCATGAGTAAGGGGCACTGGAGGGGGCGGGTTGTGGGTGGGAGTGAGGGGCAAGGGCAGGGGCAGGGCACCAGCATATCAGTGCTGCTCAGTACCCCACATCCTGGTGAGTGAAGGGGGCAGGAGCAGGTCTGATTTTTTTTTTTTTTATAAGAAAACCAAAAGCAAATGCCAAAGTATATTTAGATTTCATTTTATTATGATGATAGAGGCACTGGTAAGCTTCCTAATTGCTTTTAAATTGTAAATATACCAAGAAAACATTGCCCAGCTGATTTCTCTCTCTATAATGGCATTCCATTTTAATTGCAGAGGAACACAGATTTGGGATATTTTAATGAGAGAATTTGGGGGGGGTTATCAGAGAATTTGCCATTTTTAAGCAGGGAACACCAGGATCTCTGCTAGTGAGGCCAGTGGCAGGACCCAAGCAGAGGAGGCTGCCTAGGGCCAGCACCAGGGACCCAGATGGAGGGCAGATGAAGTGGTGAACCTTCTGGCCATTTAGAGCCAGGAGGACATACTCTGACAGTTCAAAGCGGGCCATTACAATGAGTCCATCTTCTGGGCGATAGCTGCCCAGATGGTAGAGCACAGACATAAGACGACATGACAGCAGTGCCGCCCAAAGGCCTACTGTGCAGCCGCAGTCCACTGGCAGCTGGCTCAGAGGTGAAGGTGGCCCTGTTACAGTGCCCATACCACAGCCTGGGCAGCCGTGTGGTCTCTGTCTGGATCTGGCAGGTGTATAGCCATGGAGCCATAGGTCCAAGGGGGCAAATGCTGTCACAGGTGGCAGCAGGTCACAGCCAGGCAGCAGCCCCCACTGCCAGACTGCTGCAGTGGGTAGAGGGTGCAAAAGCCACTCCAGATTAGGGCTGCTTCAGCAGTCCAGCTGGCACAAAGGGCTAGTGTCCCCAGATACCAACTGGCTGGGTCTCAGAAGTTCCTGAGGGCAAATAGCCCTGAGCTACTAGCCAGAGCAACTTTTTATACTGCCTGGAGCTGGGCAGGATCAGTTTGCCCCAAGTGGCACAATTTGTTCCACTCAAAAATTCATGTTCAAGCACTTCCGCCAAGGCACAAATCTCCTGCACAAATTTATCCTAGTGCTATGTCAGCTGCTGCAAGTGCTCTTGCCTGCATGTGTGGATGTGCCCTAAGGGTGTATCAAGATGTGTGTGGACGTTTGGTTCCCCAGGGACAACTAGCAGCGGTGCACCTTGCACCACAGCTACTTGTTGCTGGGGAATGGCTGTGCCACATGTGCTTTGGCATGTGACAAGTTACCTTGGGGGAGGTAGGGGAGGCTGGGGCCAGCACTGTGCTGGCCCCAGCAGCTTTACATGGGGTCCTGGGGGCCTCCTGGGGTTGCAGCCATGGTGATCTTGCCAGGCAGAGGTTGGCTGGCAGCTGCAGCGCGGCTCTGGGTGGCCTGGCTCCACCTTTCAGTAGTGCATGCTTCCTGAATGTGTGGTGCTTCGTGGGTTTTTTTTTTTCCCCAGTCTTTTTTGACCCCTAGATATCCAGGAGTCAAAAAAAACCCAGAGGAAAAAAAAACAGAGCAGTGCACTCTTGGGCAGTGTGCCCTTGCAGTGCAGAAAGCACTTGGCTCTGTGGTATGTGGCTCTGCAAATGTGTTTGCAGCATCACATACTGCATGATTGCATTTGTCTGGATGCACCCTTAGTTTTCAGGGACACTGTGGCTTCCAGGATACATGGTAACCTATTAAGTTACTGCCCAGAAGCAAGGACTGTATTCCCTTGCACCAAGAATTTCACAAAGTTTGTTTTTTATAATGAATCAAAGTAACACATTTTGGAATATCAAATTCTGACATGAAATAGACCTGGCTTTCACTACCTACCTCTCTGTGGCCCTTGAAACCTGATGATAATGAACTTTCAAGCATTCATTTCTATAAAAGAAATGACCTTCTCCTAGAATCCAAACTTTCACACAGCTCAAAAACTATGATAGGTTGCTTAATAGAGACTGGCATGACATGAGCAAAGCATCCTCTTTGCTCAGTGTTTGCTTAGTATTCGAGGGAAGTGCATTCATTTATTAAAATGAATGAAGAGCATTCATTAGTTAATGAAACCAGGTTTTAAAGGCATTAGAGAAGCTCTGCTTTTTTCAAAGCCTTTTAGTACGTTTCTCAAGCATTATAATTCATAGGTGTGCATTTAGGAGAGTTTCTGTGACCAGTAGACTAGTAAGCAAAAGGCTGTTAAAGCATTGGAAAATGGGGGGGGGGGGAGAACTTTGTCAAGGTCAGGTATATATCAGCAGTGAGACAATGTAACACTCTTTTCAACTTGAAATGACAATATACCTTGACCTTAGCCTCATGAAAACAACAATTTGCAGTCATCTATAAAACATTTTTCCCTTTCCTTTTTTCATATGTTCTCATTCTGGTTTGCTTTCTACAGCTGAGACTACTGAGTAAGCAGTATTCTATGATATTTTATAGCGTGTATGTGTGTGTGCATGCGTTTTGCATTCTAAGATTTGGGCCAAGATTGATTTTATATCCTGATAGTATTTTATAGTTAGTAGATTGCAATAAATTTCACTTAAATTAGATCTGGATTTAAATATGCATGCCAAGATGGAAGGGTGCTGAATTTACACTATCCCGTAAATTTGTATTATTTGTGAGATTTTTTTTTCTTCTTTTTGCTTTTACAGTTTGTAACAAAACAGTGTATGCTTGGGTTGGATTTCCACCTTTCTGAAAAGCCAATGGGAGTTTTGCAGCATTGGAAGCAGATATGCACTGCTGACCTTGCCTGTTTGCCCTTATAACTTTTTTATCATTATTATTTTTATTGCTATTATTATTATTTAAAAAGAATAGTGTTGCAATCATCTGTCTTTGGAAAAAAAAAAAGATGTGTTCAAAACAAGTAAAAAATAGAAGGGAATAAAATAACATATATATGAATCAAACATGATCAACTTGAATATGAAAAAAAATAGGAGTCAAACCTTCAGCATTTTAAATGGCTTCAATAACACTATCTAAATAGCCCTATGACAAAGACAACATGTCACAGGAGGACAAAGCATCACAGACACTGTTTTAGATAGTTGGGCATTAATTATATAAGCAGCATATTCACAATCTCTGGTTCTCTTATTGGATTTAAGATTCATTAGCATACTTTGCGTAAGACTGCTCTTGTATAAAAAAAAGTAAGTTAAACAGTTATCTATTTTTTTAAGCAGTACTATATTATTACAGCACACATGCACAACCACATATGCACCCCACACCCCCTATTATATTTATTTGCCCCAGCTTTGGCAATATGGAAGATCCTAGAACAGGCCTTTGTTTAGCATAGTTAAGGGTTAAGACCTTTATGAAAATGTTTATAAGACCTAAATGAAGTCTGCCTATGAGGTTCAGAATTATTTTCTCCCAGTCAAAGTACCACAGCCTCAAGCAGCAGTGCCCAATCTTTTTGTCCCATGGGCTGGATGAGTGGTGCAACTCCATCCACAGACCAGATCCAGCAGACCCTGATCTGTCTGCCTGGGGCTGAGGTGGAGTGAAGCAACCCCATTACAGATGTGCAGTAGTGCAGCACAGCAGCCCTGATCCAGATGCAAGGGTGGGTGGGATGCAGAAGCCCTGATCTACATGCACACTGAGGATGTGGTGGAACATTTCAGCCCTAATTTGGACGTACAGGAAGCAGTCCAACTCAAACTGGACATGCAGGGGCTGACCCAGCACTGATCCTACCATGTGGGTAATGGCCTGAGAGAGGCTGGATCTGGCTGCATGGAGTTTCCACCACTGCCTGCTGCCAAGAATTTGGCCCACAGGCCAAAGGCTGAGCAACCTGGTTTAGAGTCACTGGCTACATTCTGCTCCACATAGTTCCCAATATCTATGGTCAAAATCAAGCCCAAATATGACTTCTTTGTTCCAGGAACATAGCAAAGTAGCTCTTTGCTCACATTCACTTTCTCTCTCCCCCTGCTTTCAGAGACCAAAATTATTTCCTTTACAATGTAGGATTATTGTACACTTAATGTAGATTTCTAATAGCAACTGTTACTAAACTTAAAATATAAGATTTTAATATTAAAAATAAATTAAGAAACATTAAGATAAGGATGTAGTCTAACTTCCTCATCAATAAACTTATGATTCCTTTCCTGAGGCAAAGGAACTTGGAGAGGCAAATTTCCTTCCTACCTAGCTACTCTGCCAGTCAGCTTCCAAGATCTCCAGCTTTCATCAGGAGGATTAGATATGGAAAACCTTTCTGGGAGAAGCAACTGACTGCCACAATAGAACATATACATTCTGATACTTTTTGTCAGAATTACACTAGAAATTTTTGGCTCCATAATGACCCTAAACCACTTTCTTAGTATAGCCTCTTAAGCTTTGGTATTCTCATATAAAACTTCATTTCTCCTTTCATTTGTTTGTCTTGTTTGCTTCACACAGTCTACAGCAGAGGGGGGCAAAATATGGCCTGCAGATACACCAAGCCATTCTATCTGGCCTACAAGGCCCCTAAAAAGTTTAGAAAATTCACATTCATCTGCTCCTGGCTGCCTGTCAAAGATGACAGGATCCAGGGGCAGTAGGACACGGGGAGCTGGCAGGAGCCAGCAACAAGGCTGGCATGGTCCCGTCCATCCCCTGCCAGCCCCTCTCCCACCCCC
>NW_017729002.1:11948305-11948564 GCF_001723915.1 Gavialis gangeticus
CCGGATCAGGCCCGCTCTGAGCTCACATCCCACTCCCCCAACCCGAAGTCCCTGCCTGCCCCAACTTTCACTGCTTCCCTGCATGCTTGCTCCAGCAACATGTGGCCCTGGGCTGCACTGCCAGACTGCAGGAGTACAGGGCCATGCGGGTACTCTGGGGCCAGAAGCAGGAGGATGTGCATGTGCACGTGTGTAACGAGGGAAGGAGAGAGACAGAGAGAGTAATGGTGGGGTGGGGGAGACAGAGAGAGAGAGAGTG
>NW_017729002.1:11953564-11962994 GCF_001723915.1 Gavialis gangeticus
CCCACACCCCCGAACCCACACCCACACCCCACATACCCACACACCCACAGCCCCCCACAAACCTATACCCACCCCACCATGCCACTCTCCACAATATACAAGAGTAAGATTTCATTTTAAGCTATTGTGTGTTCACCTCTGTGTATACTACATAAACACATGTAGGTCAGGACAAAAATATTTTTTTAAATCAAATTAATGAATGTTGTAGATGTTCCATTTTTAGAATATAATTTGGTATTTTTCTTGTTCTGAAATGGCAAAGGCCCTTGCTGAAAGGAGTACTCCCGGGGGCAAGGGGAGGGACTTCCAGTGGCAAAAGCTGGGGATCAGGGGATGGGACTTCTAGTGGCAAGATGGCAACCAGGGGGTGGGGCACCTGTTGAGGGCAGGGCTACCCATGTAGCCCTCAACAGCTTGCCAATACTCAGTAACCAGCCCTCTGCCGGAAATAATTGCCTGCCCCTGGTCTACAGTCAAAAGTATGACTGTCATAGATAGTGTCACAAACCCCATTCTGTTATGGGGTATGTGTAAAGTGTCATTTATGTTTTATTGAGTTTGTTTTACTTATGTGTCGTATATTGTCTCTACAGAGAAGTAGCGTCAAACTGTATTTAAGATTATTGTCCTTATATTAGTATGCATTGTGGTATTTAACAAAGAATGCATTTTCATATGCTAAAGCAGAACCAGGATTGTCCAAAATGATAATGACTTCCAAATGATAAACATTTTTTTTTGGTATCTAGGAAAGACTTAAAGCCTAAGTAGGTGAAAAATAGTTATTACTAAGAATTACAATTTGACATGAGTTGTTTACTCATCTCCCTTGCAGATCTGCTCTGAGGCAGAGCCACCAGGCCCATTTCAGACCATTGTGAATTTACATTTTAAAAGGATGAGCCCTAAGAATAACACCTGGCTATTCAAGATATTGGGGTGGAGGGATATTTCTCAGAGTGGGGAAAGCGACACTAAGGCCCTAAACTAGAAGGCTAAGTTCAAACTGCATTCTTGGATTTAGGGTTCAGCATAAGAACAGGTTATTGTTCCAAGATTTTTTTCTTTATTTATTCATTAATCTGTCTGTATCTCAGACTATGGTTTACTGATTTCTTATGCTGATTCTTGTTTTCTTTTTCTTATCTGTTTAGACTTGTTTATTATCAGTGTTAACTGGGAGCATGTGACCACAGAGATAGGCCTTTCTTCCATAAGATGGGGTGCATCGTTTCTGAGCACAAGATTGGATAAGGGTGCAGTTCTTCTCCTCCTCCTCCTTTTTTAGCACAGAGAAGAATCCCCTCTGGTAATGCCTGACAAGGCTTGGGTGTGACATTTATAGCTGAGGTGCCATAAGTCAGGAGAGCTATGTTTGGAGCATCTCAGTTCATACTTGATGGTCAAGCAACAGATAGCAGAAAGGGGGTTGGAGCTGCAAGGTGTCCCTGAAGGTGGAAGAGCACCCCAGGAGCATCTCTCAGAGGTATACCTGACTGCATCTGGGCTTGAGGCATGTCACAGATGGGTCCATGGAACCTGGACCCACTGAAATTATTTATCTTTCAAAATTTACCTTTTGGGCTATTTCAACATAAAACTTGATTTCAACTAGAGACATGAGAAAGAATTAATTGCAAAATGTTTTAAAGCAATCAGTTGCAACTAGTTATGACTATTCTGATGATATCACATCATTCTGAGAGTGATTTCTAATAAGCCTATAATTATTCTGTTGTTAGTAAAATTACTTACTGAAATGCAGTATCCTTCAGGTGTGTTATAACACAGACACATGACATGGAAGACTGGTGAAAAAATACTTAACTTTATCAGATGAATTCTAAGGATGAGCATCCATAGAAAGAAGAATACCAGACTGCTAGACAGAATTTACGAAAACCCTTAAGCATACAAGTGACTGTACTCAGTCTAAGGTATCACAATCAACTCTTTAAAGGGAGCTCAGCCCACTTTTAGACAAGACCAAAATATGATTAGCTCAGCATCAGTTGCCAAGACTACTTAATGGAATCCAGATTTTAAATGTCATTCCAGCTAAATTACAGAAAACAGCTTGCTAACATAACTAAAAATGATTTTGACAAGTTCACTTTCTCTCGGGTTGTTAACAAATCCTTCTTTGCTCTCAGTGCCCAGTAGAACCTAGAGGTCTGTATGCCAGAGTTAAATGTGACAAGCCATAGGAGGCAAAAGCAAGAGAAAGAGGAAACAACCTGCTTTCTCCTTTAATATCTAGATCATACTAATTGATCCCAGAAGATTCTCTCATTACTAGGATATTTCAGGCAGCTCACTGACTTCTGCACTTGGAGAATCTTGCTTTCATTAATGGTATTTGAGAAAATACCATGGGGCAAGAGATGCTACACATGTCTTTGAACAATCATATTAACTGTTTAACTCTCAGGTACTTTTTAGCTTCACGAAATTCATTTACTAGGATTTAGTATATTACCTGCTTTTGATTTTAACAGATGGAATCTACATGTCAGGGAGAGGCTATCAGTAGGTAAGGCTGATACTGTATTAGTGCTATTTTCTTACCAGAGACCTGCCATGCCATTTCCTGTGGCTCAAAGAGCCAGCTTCTGATCCTTGTATAAGAACCTGTAGTGTCCCATTTTCCAGATTTTGGCCATTTTTGAAAATGCTTTTATAGACATTCTGACATCCCCCTGAGAAATATTGTGATTAGGTATATGAGAAAAAGTCCAATACCAGATTGCAAAAACTAGTTTAGCAACAAGCTAAACCAAAACAAAACATGAAATACATGGCAAATAATCTGGGGATGCTGAAAAAACAAACGCAACAAATAATGCCAATCAAAAGTTAAGATTCTGCAAAGGCTTATGGGCATGTTTAATTCTATTCTGTGGGACTATTCAGAGCAAAATAAAGCATTCACTTAACTTTTCCCAACATGGGATTTTATATTGTTTACTTCACAGGTTAGGGGTGGTATCTAGGATCTTGGTTTGGAAAAAAAACAAACCCATGGGAAAAAAAACAAAACATTATTGCACTCAGCTCATTGCTTTATGTTGATATCTTTAGCCTGTCTGTTATTACTTAGGTGTCTTGACAGAAAGTGCCTGCATTGCAAGCACATTTGCCTTAATGTTGAGGTGTTTTGACTTTATGCCTCAAATAAATACTGTAATCTATAAAAGAGGGAAAAAAATAAGATTTGAACTCTTTCACTAAGACTTCACAGAATTATTCATAGCAGCTTGTCAGTCTACTGGGATTAGTCAAAACTTGAAAAGAAACCCAATATTTCTATTCTAATACTGTATGCACAGCTTTTCCAGCAATTATAAAACATACTGCTCAGTGCTTTATTTTACATAGGTTGGCTTGAAATTAATTGTCCCAGAAAGAACTAAGGTCCACTTGATCTCATTTACTGCTGGACTATAACTCGAATACAATTTTCATGTAATAAGAGAATTCCCAAGTGACAGAAAAGAAAGGAATAGAGAGTATGGGAAAGTGAAGTCTTGTTCCATAGCAATTATTTACCATTGCACAGTTTGAACCCTTTTTCTATTTCCTTAATGGATGAGAGACATATAGCTAAGTGTTACCACTTAATATAATCAAATAGATACAAAAATATAACATGTGTTTCTCCCTCAGATGGCTGCAACTTATTTAAAATTCCACATACAGAAGCCTCAGGTTCACAGTGGTGTCATTTCTGAATCTAAAGCCTCTTTTCAAATTACATTGTAGTTCATTTTTAAGTTGACAAAACCCAGAAGCTCTAAGCCTACTTTTTTCCTAAATGGAAAAAGGATACCTTTAATAAATTGACAGTGAAAAGTAAATGAGTGGTCAGTTTCAATTTTTTTCCTTGATCAAAACAGCCAATGAAAATGTTAATTTTAAAAGCCAAATTTGTATAAGTTATTTGTACTACCTGCTGGCTTCTGACAACATACAAATAGAGTTAGATGTTTTATTTGGTTGTTATGGCAAATGACATCATCAAAAAGTTGTGGTTAAACTGCGTCACATGAAAAACCCAGAAAAATATGATACAATATTAAAGGAGGTGCTACACATTGCGTAAGTACAGTCAGTCAAAAAGCCCAAGATGGAATTGATCCAATATTCACAGGTTTCTCTAATAAATTAACAGAGCACAAGTTTTTCAAGTTGCAGAAGGCAGGCATATGCCTGCTGTAGCCAAGGCCAGAAGGCAGGGGGTGCTCCTGAATGCTTCCCAGTCTGCTAACCATTGCTGAGCCCAGCCAAGTGGAGGTCACCCCTGACTGGCTGCCCAGTACACAGTCTGAACTCCCAGCTGTCCCCTGATAGGGTGGGGGAAATGGAGTCCCGTGCTCTGGTCCATGCCACTGAGGAGGGGTCTGTCCATGTGAGGAGAGCCCCATGCTGCAAGGGAGTTCCCTCACCCCAGTGGAGAGCCATATGCCACAGTAGTTCCCCCCACCACCTAGCTGGGCTGGTTGCTTAACCCTGCCCCCTGTGAGTCTCTGCCTCTGACACAAGGGGGAGGAAGGAAGGAGTGGCTTGCCCAAGTCCTGTCCCCCTGAACTGGGATCTGCCCAGCTGTGGGGATCTCAGTGCTACAGGAGGTTTCCTCCATCCCAGCCCTGGGGTCCCCCCAAGATGGGGTCTTCCCAGCTCAAGGGAGCACCATGCTGGAGTGGTTTCCCTGCCCTACCCACACCTGGCCAGGCCACCTACTCAGCTCTGCCCCCTGTGAGTCTCTGCCTCTGACCTGTAGGGGGGAGGAAACAGAGACCCCCCACCCTGGTCTCTGTCCCCCTCTCCCCAGCTATGAAGACCCCAGCTTGTGGAGAGTCTGGGGCAGAGCAGGGTTTTCCCTAGCTGGGCAGACACCAGCTCATGACTGGGTGGGGGGGAGGGAAAGAGGGGGAAGGCCTCTGTTCTCCTGCTTCTCCCCCTCATCCTGCCACTGTCCCACCAGGCTGACAGGTACAGGTTGCATATAGGCTGGGGAGCACAGAGATTTTGCTGCCTCAGCTCTGTGACAGCTTGGGGGCAGGGCTGGCCCAGCTCAACTGGAGCAGAGGGGCATTGAGAGGGGTAGTTAGCAGGAAGCTGCAAAGGCTCCTGGGATGCTAGGGGACCGTGACTTGTGAGTTGGGAAGGGATCTGGAACAGAAGTTCAATAGGCCAGTCTAACCTAAACTGATTAAATCTGATACTACATTGATCCAGGTCTGTCTTAAATGGGGTTTCAACATTTTGAAACCAGTCTATGTGCACTGAATGTCCATTCTGTTACAGGTTTAGATCAGTTTCCAATGACTTATACCAGTTTGTATGTAATTTCTTTCCCTAGCTATTATATTCAGTGACATAACGCTTCCAACAGAATCAAAATCCTTCAAACATGCAATTTTTATGTCATTGATGGTAACTAAATTTCTTCTGGCATTTGGGTCAGAAGGCTTCATCAGCATATAATAATTGTAATAATACAACAACATTTAAAGAACAGATCTCTTTCATGACAGTACTGTAAATGAGAAATAATTCTGTTAAACTCTGTAAAGTTGCATTAGTATAAAACTGGATTAGAGAAAAGAAAAATAATTCTGTAAGACTTGAAACTTAAACTAGACCACAAATTTAAATTTAACCTCCAATCAAACTGGGAAGAATTAATTCCCAGTGTCATTTTCTGATTTAATTAAAGTTCTACTGTAGGCAGGATGCTTTTCACCAATATACACAATTGTTTTAATACTTGTCATAAAAGTGTGCACATTACCTACAATAAGTACGGACAACAGAGTGGTTTTCAAATTATCTATATCTCAGCTCAGAATTTGCTCATTTTCTTTTTAAAATGTATATGCATTTCTCTGTATAAGAGAAGTATGATACTCTATCTATGCTTGTTATTATAAATTATGGCTTGTTAGTTAATCATATTATCTGAAACAAGCCTTTGGGTGCCAGGCATGTAACTACAAGACTGCTGCCCCTTTAAGTCCAGTCTCATCAAGTGAGTATTCCAGTCCCAACATCCTGTAGCAAATCAAAGCAATCACAGAATGGCCATTCACCTAGTGCAAATGAGAACAGAGCCATCATTGGGCATTGTTCTCCACTGGCTCAGGGACTCATAATTTCCCTGGAAATGCTTCCCTCTGCATTGGGAAAGGAGTATGCACAGCATACTGAAAGGCTGCATTATTAGGCTTGCTAACAAACAGAAGCCTCGACCCCTTCTCTCCCCTGCTACAAGTGCACAGTAAAAAAACTCTACAGAACTTGCCTTGCCTCCTAGACGGAACCCCACAGTACATCATCTAGGATCTGATTTAGCCTTGAGCTTGTAGTTTGAAAACTAATATAGTTCTTTGTATAACAAAACTGGGGAAATGACTAATTTCTGACCCTGACATAGGAGTCAAGATTCAGAAACCAAGGGTCTATAATACCATGGGTCCAGAAGCCAAGCCAAAGATGGAGCACCAGGTCTGCAATGGATTATGCCAGGAGATCAAGCAAGTCTAGGGTCAAAGTCAGGCTAGTGGTCAGGGGCCAGAGAATCCAGTCTGGATGGTAAGGTAGGAAGGAGCAGGGTAAGACAGAGGCAATATGGGAGCAGGACATAAACAAGGCAGAAGGCTCTGGGGCAGATGCAGGACAGGAGCGAGTCACAAGCAAAGCAACAGGGTCACAAGGCTATGAACACTGTCCCCAGGAAAAGGCTCCAGGGAAGGTGGGAGTGTTTTTATAGCCCACACATCAAAAGCTTGTGCCATCCATTGTGCCAGGCTGGGTCCAGTTCCAAGTCTGCTGTTCAGTGGTGCCATAGCCCAAGCAACCACCCACATGCCCTGAAGACCTGGATTTTAGCCTCAAGATGATCTGACCATTTCTTCCTGATGTTGGCTCGATTTAGATCCTCTAGGAAGAGAATGGAAGTCCTTTTTCTTTTCAGGTCCCCTCTTCTTAGAAGGAACAACAACTGTCTCCATCTCCCCTCATATATAGGTGATTGCCACCTCTGGCAATCTCTAAGACATTTCTCATCAGTTCAGTGAAGAGGACTTAAGCCCCTTTCTGTTTCAAAATGGGAATGAGCACATACTTCAAAAAATGCATGATCCAGGTTTTTTATATAGGGCCTTTTCTACTGATAAATTATAGAGTATTTTAGAGACTGTGGGGAAATTTCTTTTAGTTATATGTGTAGAACCACCCTGTAAAGTACCAGTAACTGAAATGGCTCCTTTCGTGCACGCAGCTTTATCGTGGAAATATGGCAAGTCTTGCACAAACAGCAACTAAGGTTTAATTCTCAATGTAGGGAGAGTCCTACTGCTTTCGAAACAGGGCAAGGTAAGATACTACTTTTTGTAGAAAAGAAGGTTCCACTGCTCTTGGCTATGAAGTGCTCTGCACTTGGCTATGAAGCTAGGCTGTAACAGGGGTAGCAAGCTGATCCTCCCCTACAAATGGAGCTGATCATCAGCAGGCACACACAAGATGCTGTACTAATGTAAGACTGCGTCTCTGAGACAGCACGTCTTTGATCTGCCTCCTGAGAGTGCATGGATAGGTAGCATGGTCCACTCAAGGTTTTATCTTACAAGGTATACTCTATCCTAAGTGTGTCAAATGAACTCAAGTGCACAAGTTTAAAGTCAGAACAGAAGAAAATCACTGCAAATTATGTGACCGGCAAGATTTATATGACCACAGCTTCTTAATTCAATGAATTCCCACTGTAGGTCTGGTTGGAGTCCACTACTTCATCAAATGCCTAATAAACGTACACTTTCCACAATCAACATGTAAATGTTCAGCCCAAACTGAAGTCAGTGCCCCTAGGCAAACAGTTACATAAGTTAACTAAATTTGAATTCTCTAGGGGCCTGTTAAATGTATTCTTTTTCTCAACAGTTCTTTGAGCTTATAGCAAGTTTAATTGATTTCTTTTTTTTTTAAGCATGGGAAAACAATGCCTCTCGATGCAGCATTTGGCCCTTTTTCCTTGCAGCTAATAGCAAGAGATCAATTTATAAACTATTGAAATCCTCCCAGTTAACTAGATGAGGTATCCTGCACATATTTTAATATTCATAGTTTACTTTGATTAAAATAAAAACTTTTCATGATAACCCAGGGATTTTATTTTATTTTTTTGGTATAATTCATACAAGTTACAGAGCTGGAGTCCACTTAATTTAGTGTTTAATCAGTAGAACTACTCTGGCATTGGCTGATTAGGCTGGCTCAACTGCTGCCTGCTCAATTTTTTCCCATAATTGCAGGATATACTTTATTGTGACAGGGGCCTGAACAGTGGAATTCCAATACGCTATACATCAGGTTCTCCATTATTGGATTAGCTAGATGTGGCATCATTACCGCTGCACTTTCATGCCTATCATTGATCGCATCGTTCTTTCTATTTCACAATTAATGCAAGTCAGCTGGATTGATCAATCTTCTGATGAGTTTGGACCACAGTCAATATATTCTTATGGCTGTGTGTTACTGATCTGTATGTTTTATAGCTGTGCCTAAGAATTTGTCATTCTAGCTACAGATTTGCTCATGTTTAGATACTCCTGCTCTCAATCTAGCTGCCTAATCATAGAGTGTTTATGAATTACACAGGTAACAGAAACCCCTCCCTCCCCCATAAAACCCCAAAAGCAATAACAACAACCCCCACCTTTCCCCACAAGGAAGAAATGCTTAAAATACACTACAATTGGTCACTGTAGTGATTCTGATACTGCATACTAAATATTGCATCCCTAAACTATACATTTATTTCTAGCTCCTGTTTGCAAATGAAACCACAATGACAGAAAATTACCATCATTATAATACTCAAATAATGTTCCTTTCCCTCCTACCACCTATGTTTTATACATTAAAAATTGTACATTACATACTTGATACATTAAATACATTAAACATTCTGCCTAACATGAGAAAAGTGTAATGGTGCAATGGTTCACTCTACCTTATTCTCCTGGAAGAACATTTTTAAGCTTCAGTAAGAAACTGAATGGGTGACTGTATGAATGTTCACAATACAGATGCATTTCACCCAGTATTTTCAAAGTTAGAGTACCTAACTCCACGTGCAGAAAGGTTTTTAAAAAAATGCAGTCAGATTATCACAGATGCCAAGTACCTGTGGTAAATATGGACTGTAGGTGGTAGGCACATTTAGGAATCTGGTGTGCTAAAAAAGGCCCACAATGCACATATAGAAACTGAGCTTTCAGGCAGAGGTTTGTGAACATTATTAATTGGGACCCTGTTCACTCAAAAATATCAAGCCACCTTACAAATGAAAAAGCATTTCCACCATTTAATAAATGGGGGAAAAGACGAGAGACATGCTAGGATGGGACGGGCTCCACCTTTC
>NW_017729002.1:11963005-11966631 GCF_001723915.1 Gavialis gangeticus
AGAGCCTCCTTTAAACAGGGTGACCATAAGAGAGCAGCCGTAGACACAGTGATACAAAATAAGATCCGTGCCCTGCATCTGTCTTTGCACATGTAGCTGGTGGTTGGAGGCAGGAATTTCTGAGACTTCTTGGATGACTCAAATCCAGGTGCTGTATACCAGCACCTACGCACATCTATTTCCAGCAACACACTTTTAATCACAAGCATGTTAAACTACTGAATAAAGCAGGTTTCTCAGTATAGCACATTTTTGGTAAGATCAGATATTTTTACCGTATGCCTTTCCCTTAACATTTTTATTATTATTTTATATAACAGTATAACAATACTTTGCACTCTTTTAACCCAAAGGCCTTACAGCACTTAAACATTAATGCACTAAACTTCTCTGCACTTCTTTGAGGTTTATCTGTATGGGTGTTCCCAGTATAGAGATGAGAAAACTGAGACTGATTCAAGGTAACACCCAACGTCCTTCCTAAAGAAAAGAGCTAGAGAATAAGACAGGTTTAAGCTATAGGTTCTTCTATAGGAATTGCTCTTAAAAGCCAACATAGTGAATGAAAAATAATTCCATTAAAATAGTATACATGGGATTATAATATCTTTTTCTATTAAAGTCTTTTGGATATTTTCTGTAAGACTGACACTACAACTTGGATCTCTCATACCTTATCCTTATCCCAAGTTCCAAACATAATGACATATTCTTAGCCTCTGAGAGGTTATGGTGTAACCCTTCTACCGGACCAGCAAAAAAGGTCCGGGTTCAAATTTGGGGGTACCTCAGTAATTATACCCTGAGCTGCAACTTGGGTTCACTGCGCCGTGGGGAGCTGTTTGAGAGCGTAGGTCCTTTTGCATTGCCAGAGACCCCTTGTTGCTCCCTGTGAAAGAGGAAGGAAATAGGAGTCTCAGACTCCAAGACAAATTTTCTCTCCCTGTACTTGAGGCTTCCCCATCACATAGCTTTTGCTTGACTCCCCAGCGAAGAGAGACCCCCACCACCCTCCCCATGGGGAACAGGTTTTCTGGTTCCCAATTCAGCTGTGCAGCTCTTTGCAGCCCGAGGAGGAAAAGCTAGTAGCCTTAGTTGAGTTGTTCTTATAGACCTGGAGTTATGTCACCCAGTGTGTGTCCAGTTAGGGAGTGCCACAGTCCAGCCCCTCTCTTACTCATTTGCCTGGAGGATCTTCTGCTCCCTCTGGTCAATGAGGCCAGAGGGTTTTACATATTTTGCTCAAATACAGGTGCCAGCTTGCAGGGGCCTTGTTGCCCACATAAAACAACCACCCCACCCCACCCCCCAAAAAAGCCCCAAACCCAATACGCAACCAAAAGCACACACTTTCCCATACACAACCCCAAGTGTATGTGGGTGTTACAGTGGTATAATGAATTATTCAGGATGGGTAACAAAAGTGTTGGTACTGCATAACTACTCACCTGAAAGTCTCCAGGAATGGCACGTTTGTGACAATTCAATGTTTATAGTCTTGTTTTTCAAAAAGTTTTAACTTCTTCCAGTGGGACTTAGAGATTGGATGGGAACACATCAGTTAGAAACTGTATCTTGCTCTCATCATTTATTAAAAATGAGTCTTGTCTTTGCAGAAAGCAAAATGTTCACCACGAAATTGAGAGACGTGAAAACCTTGTGATTTGGAGATGAATTGAAACTCTGAACTTGTTCCTGAAAACTGTTCTGATGAATCTGGGTTAATGTAACAAGCTGTCTAACTCTTCTGAAACACAGGGCTCCTCATAGCTAGACTGTGAATCTTGGACAAAATTGGTAGCTTGCTGTTGTTTAAATCTGAAAGTAAATTCCATGCCCTCAATAAGAGTATGTGACAATCACGATGCTGCGCTGTGGTTGGAGATCACAGTAAATGTTGTTATGCAACACCATTTCAGTGTAAATGCAGAATATGGAAGTGATCCTAGTGCACCAATGGGTAAAGTAACATTCATTTCTGTGTAAAGTTTGAAGAAACATTACATGAAATCTCTTGGAATAGCGGTCACATTTGTCACTTGCCTTTACTATAGCAGTTTGTCATACAAGATTTAGGATCGGATTGCCAACTGGTCTAAATCAGCATGTAGCAGTGGAATTGCATTGGTTTACCTTTACACCAACTGATGATGTGTGACCCATAGGTTTCTTAAGAACCAGTCGGCGGACACGGTTCTTTGGGTAAATCTGCTGTCTTTTATTAGAGCAACTCAAATAGTCGTAAAAATTCTTCTTAGCAAGCTTTCAGGTATAAACACCCTTTGTCAGGCTGAGGAAGCATCTGCAGTTGGTCTGTGCTCTTGCTGGATGGAATGAAGGAAAAGCGCACAGCATGCAGGAAGAGCACACACCAACTGCAGATGCTTCCTCAGCCTGACAAAGGGAGTTTATACCTGAAACCTTGCTCAGAAGAATTTTTACGACTATTGGACTTGGTCTAAAAAAAGATGTCAGATTTACTCAAAGAATCGTTTGACCCCAGTAATCTTTCCTGCCATGGCAGGGGGTCGGACTAGATGATCTGCTCAGGTCCCTTCCGACCCTAGAAACTATGAAATGGGAAAACAGGGTTGTGCAGCTGTGAGGGGACTTGCCAAGATGACACACAAGGCAGAGGGTGAGTGAAAATTCAGAATACTTGCTTCCAGACTACTCTTTTGTATACTGGGCCTCTTCTGAATGACTGCTCAGTTATTTCTTAATATTGTAAAGCTTAATTAGCACCAATTATGTTGCATCACTAACATACAGAGCAACAAAAGCTAAAAAAATTGCAGATGCTATTATTCATCCGGAGACTGTTCAAGCTGTCTTTACAGAGGAAGAGAAAACAGATATGCTGACTACAGCATAACTTTTAAACCAGGTTAAAGAATTCTGTTTAAATAAGAGTGCAGAAAGGAGAAGTTCTGATTGCAGGTCTGTTCAACCCAGTTTCACCAGAAGTAATTTTGCTGTATATGACAAAACTTCACAACACTTATTGCAGAAGCATGGTAGCTCAGGGAAGCCTATAACAATCAGGCATTACACCAACATGGTGATTACTTAAAAACAAAACAAAACAAAATAAAACTGGCTACCAAGAAAATTAACTTATGCATGTCCTTTCATTCCTAGTTTGGACAGTTCAGCATTATTTTCAAAGAGGATCAGGGCCTTGTTAAACCTTATGCTGTGAGCCACACAAATGTTGATGAGTGTTAGTGTTAACTTGAGTTTCAAGGACTCACATGTTCAGGCTAGCAGGGGCCTGGAGGACTGAAAAGTAAAAATCCTGCCCCCAAGGTTCCCCTAGCTCTCCCGCTACCTCCATCCTGGAGTTCTCCCTGCCTACCCTCATCTTCAGGGCATTACTTATGGCTGCCCTTGCTGTCCGTCTCAGGGAAGCAGACAAGGAAGGGGTCTTGCCTGCTGGACAGATATTACTTCTGCTGGACTGCTGCTCTTTTGGCCCAAAACAGGCAGGTTAACCCTTCTCTACCTGCTCCTCAGGACAGTCAGTGCAGACAGCCACAAGCAAGCAGGTTGGTTTGGGGAGGACAGTGAGCAGGGATCAGGGGAAGGGGGCATGAGCCAGCTCTGGGCCAGCAGGTGGGGTGTTT
>NW_017729002.1:11971631-11992861 GCF_001723915.1 Gavialis gangeticus
GCTGGACTGCTGCTCTTTTGGCCCAAAACAGGCAGGTTAACCCTTCTCTACCTGCTCCTCAGGACAGTCAGTGCAGACAGCCACAAGCAAGCAGGTTGGTTTGGGGAGGACAGTGAGCAGGGATCAGGGGAAGGGGGCATGAGCCAGCTCTGGGCCAGCAGGTGGGGTGTTTATACCAAGCAGTAGCCTAGCATGGCTACACCTTAGTGTAACATGAGTTGGGTAACCTGGAGTGGCATAACTTTGAGCAGCCAAACAAGCACTTAAAACCAGTTTCAAGTGTTATCAATAAGGGGTTAAGAACTTTGAGATCTGCCCAAAACTACCATGTAACAAGGCCCTAACACCTTAACAGAGCTATACAGATTAAATCGTGTTAATTTACATAATTTGTGAAAAGTTACCCATTGCTCAAAGCACAGACAGACATTGTTATGAATAAAACAACATATCACCACAGTGAAGGTGGGTAGGACTCTTCAAAAGCAAACAATAGGAAAGAGACCTTGTAACAGAATGTGGAAACAAATGAGTCATTGTTTTGCACAATTCTGGTTTTGTTACCCCAGAACATTCAACAATCACATTTTCAGCTTCCATTTTTCTACTGCATTGCCTTTCCCTTACACCATGTAGTCAGCCCATAAACTTTTGGAATACTAGTAAATGCATTGTTCAACTGAAAGTATAGTCTTTTGACCAGGATTTCAAACAATGTCTGCTTTAGCTGCCACAGAATGCAACGAGACCCATTTTAAAATGTCCTATTCTAAGAGTGCTGTATTTTCTTTGATAGCTGCTTTTGTAAAGATATGTCTTAAGGGAAAGGGGTCAGTTAGAGTTAAGGCAGTATCACAGTCCTAATTTCATTACATTATCAGTGTCTCAGTTGTCAAAAGCAGCAATTTTTTTAAAATTCAAATTGACATAACTTGAAAAAGCTGTTATGAAATTTTCCAGATATATTGCTCCTTTTTTGCTGCTCAGGGTTATATTTCTGTATGTGTATGTCCAGTAAGGTTGTGATCATGCCTAAAAGGTAACTAAGGATAACATGAAGCAACAGCACTTACCAACTTTACCTAGAGAATAAACATAGGACATTAGATGTTTCTACAAAGCACTTGAAGGTGCAGTAATGTACAAAATCAGTCAGCTTCATCACAAGGATAATACCTTTTGAATTTCCTGGGGGATATAAATACAAGACACAGCCAAAACACATATTAGCTTTACTAATGCAGTTATTAATACTACTTCTAATTGCAGCCACAAATGCAATGTAACAAAAAGGAAAGGCAACTTCAATCTAGTGAGTTATCTGCAAAAGCCCTAATACTTGGTACATCTAATAAGTATACAGAGATAATATATCATGTTCTTAAATACATTGTTAAAACAAAATCTGTACTTCCTTTAAACAGATGCTTCTTTTTGAATTATGCAGGCATTCTGGGTTAGCCATATATAATTTAGTTCCACTTACAGTTCTCTTTTTAAGCAGCTTTCCATTCCTTTTCCTTATAAATCCTTGGCTATCTGAGGAAAAGGAAGTACTGTACCCAACCATGGGTCTTATATTACCAAAACAGTAATCCTCTGCACAATTAAAACAATGTACTCTAGCAGCTTGATTCTATTTTGCAATTTGCTGTTATGTCAGTGGCAGAAACATCAGGACTTAAATCATCTGGGTTTTTTTCCCCATTTTAAATATGGCCAAAATTTCCAAATCAAATTAAGACTTAAGTTAAATCCCTGAATCTATATTTAGCCACTTAAATATAAGTGGCCTGATTTTCAGAAATGCTGAGCACACGCAAACCTCAGTCAAGTCGATAGGACCTGAAGGTACTCATCATCTTTGAAAATCAGGCTACTTATATTTAGGTGCCTAATTATTGATGCAAAAGTCTAGATAACCAAATCTAGTGAATGAATTGTATATCACAGATGTATTTTTAGGAACTAATAATTTTAAGAGCTATTACAATAGCATGGTCCTGACTCATTCTGGCAAAAGTGAAAAATAACCATTTTCGATTTCTTAAAATTAAAAAGCTTATTTGTGTTAACAGAGCAAAAGTCCTATTTTTGCTTCAGCTATAGGAAAATGACACTATTTATAACTGCGGGGAAAAGCAACTTAACATTCAATTTCATTCATGATGAAAAAAGATTTATACTAAACATTAACCAAAAAAATGTGTTCTGCTTAGTTTCAGGAAACTGAGCAATGAGCCAACAAAAAGAAAGATTCCTAAAAATTACGTAGTAATTATGGCATGTTTGTAAAGTGCAATCATTTGTATCTCAAATTTCTTTTCCCGTTAATTTGCATATGCATTAAGTTGTACAGGAAATTGGAAAGCAATCCAGATTTTAGCAATTAAAAGATTCAAAATGAAATTGTTAACATTAAGTTAAAGTTTATTGCTGCGAAAAATATAACTGCTATAAACAAATCCTCAATTTAAACTGCTCTGCTTTTCCTCAGACTCCTACCCTATTCTCACTTCAATTTTTCAAGCATGTATCAGCTAAGCAAAGTAAGTAAATTAATTATTTGATGACCGGCCCAAGTTATGCTGAGATGAGACTGTCTGCAAGACTGGCCTCATCTAGCTGCACTCCAAAAAGAATCTGTTTTCCTCAGTGAACTCCATGTTAACAGTAATTCAAAAAGCAGTGTTCACAGCATTATAACCATACAGATGCCTATATAGCCAGCCTGAAACATGTAAGAGGTCTAACCAAATGCTCTTGAACTGGGCTTGTCAGCCACAAACAGATTCATCAGGCGACACAGCTTGTTACAGGTTTCAAAGATTCATATGTTGTCTTAGTTGGAGTCCAAATTCACAGCACGCTGCTTCCTTCTTTCTCGCTTTGTTTCCATCTTCCGGATCAATGCCATTTCATGTTGAGCTGCACCCAGTGCCAGACGTTCCAGATCCGAAGGGATTCCATGTTCTTCCCCCAGCTTTCTACGTTGATGTTGAACAACTTCCTATAATTTTTTCACACATCATGGTGCTGCCAGAGAAGGTGTCCCCCACTTTCTAGAGCTGTCTCGAATCTTGCTATACAAAAATATTCTTAGGGATGCGGTCTCCTCCCATTGCCTTGACATGGGTGATCCACCATCGCAACCCTCTTCTCCTTTTTCTAAGTGCATCAGTACTGTGTACTCCTGTACCTCTGCGTTTGGTATTTGTCTTCCCAATGTATTTTCAGGATCTTACGCAGACATCTCAAGTGAAAGCTCTCCAATTTCTTGATGTGCTTAGCATATGTAGTCCATGTTTCTGAAGAATAAAGCAGGGATAACAGCATGCAAGTCTTGTAGATTCACATCTTCATCTTAGTTGATAGTCTGCTGTTATTCCATGCACATTTCTGTAACAGCCCAAAATTCTTAGCTGCTTTTCCAATTCTGGTAGTTAAGCCTGAAGGTCAAGATTCCTGCTGATCACAGAACCCAAATAGCAAAAACTATCAACAACATCAAGAGATTTATCCTCCAAAGTGATATCAGGTATTGGTTCTTTCACTCCTTGGTACATGATCACAGTCTTCTTGAAAGCAATTGCCATCCTGAAGTTCTTGCATGACTCAGAAAATCTGCTCATGAGATTTTGCAGGGAAGATTCACTCTGGGCAAGCAAGGCCGCACCATCCACAAACAGGAAATCTCTCAGAACCAGTTCTTTCTCTTTGGTTTTCACTCTAAATGGTGTGATGTTGAACAATACAGGTATCTAATATGCTTCTAATGGCCACAGTTTTAAATTTGTTCTCTACCTGCTAGCTCTTACTGTATTCCATAACTGCACTCCTGGGTTTTGACCATTTCTGAAAATCTAGCCAAAAGCAAATATCTGTTTTAAAGTGGTCTCTAAAAACTGAACTCTTAACTTAATGAAGGCTTTTTTGCTTCCTCTGACATGGGTTTTATGATTATTCATATGGTTCCAGGAATATACAGTAAATGAAAATATGAACTCATCACAAATATTATGAATACTGCTGGGACTTTTTTTTTCCTTGGTCAAAGGCTACAGCATTTAATATCATTGCATACTTGGTGAAAACATTTTAGAACATGATGAGGTTAGATGGATGCAAATCTAAACAAGCCACTTCTAAGAAAACAGTGACTCCATCTGAAATGGGATCTTTACTATACTAGTAAGCAAGAATAATAATAATAATGATTTTGTGCTGAGTTCAGTTATACTGCCTTTTATATCTGGCACAAATTAATTAATTATGTTTGTCTTTAAATTGCCTACGAAACAAATTAAGAAAAAAACGCTGTAAGTGGAGACATAAAAATCAGTAGGTATTTAACAAAATAAATAATACCCCAAATACCACACGTATTTCTTGTTTATGCACTTGACGTGTTAAATGATACAATCTCACCTTGTGCTTCTGCCTCCTAAAATAAATGTTTATAACTTTTTCAAAGGAAATGGCTTACATGTATTTTACCAAGTAATACACCCAAATGCACCAAGTATTCCAAAACATATAGTTCAAACAAAGCAGTGAAACGTTCAGCTTTCTGGACTTTAAAGGTATTTCAAGTTCTCTTTTGCAGTAAAAGTGATTAAGTGATTTGTACTTTCTTTTGAATTATAGACATAATCAAAATGAGCAAATATGCAACATCAGTCTTCACCATGCTGGCCTTTACACTGAATTTAAGCTGAAGCTCTAGTTTCTGTGTTCCCCATTTTCTAAACATTGCTATATCTGTTGTTTACCAAAGAGATTCTGAGTTTTATAACATTTCAAAATGTGTCATAAAAAAGATATAAACTTGGATGTTTCTCTGAAACGGCATACATAAAGTTCCCACCAACAGTGGCACCAAGAGAACGGTTTTAGATTCCAAACTGTATTTATATTTCATTGCCTATGTTTTAATACCATATTTTGGGGATTTATTTAACATCGTACCGAAGACAGAGCCAGCTTCATTAAATCAGAGAGCAGAATTCTATTACAGTAAGCTGTAATCATTATAGCTTAACCTAAAACTGCTAATGTAGTCTTTTCTTTCTTCTAATTTTGCAGACAGGAAAGCAGTTTCCTGTGGCTCACTGATCCTGACAATACCCTTAGACCAATTCCCATGATTCCCTCATCATGGACAGATATCATTTCAACAGATGTCAAGAACAGCTAAGTGCACTTAGGCCTATTTGTTAAATTCCTAGGGGGAGGTAGATTGGCAAAATTCATCCCATAATTAAACCGCATATTTCTTTCAAGCTGCCTCTTCCTTCTTCCCCTCATAATCCCTCTGCCTCGCATCAAATCATTTAGGCACTTATTGGCTACAATCAATACAATATGAGATACATTAATTTAGTCCCTAGGAGATTTGCTGGGAATAGGCAGTATTGCTCCACAAGCATTCTGAAATTTTCATGCAAACATACTATTGACTGTAGCAATATACCCCTTGTATTCAGCATAGGCAGATTTACGACAGTTCCATATTGTGTGCCCACAGCTCTGGTCTGCAGCCAAACTTGCATAAATTGGATTGAAACAGGAAACATTAAATATATTACCTAATGCACACAAATGCTAAATAGTGCAAATCAGTGTGAAGAGGTGGAATGGCTGAGCAGAAAAATAACAATTAAGCTCAAGTCTTTCCATATGTTCAAATGCCCCTTGTGCCTTACTGTGTAGAATAAAATTATGAGTCAGAAGGAAACTCTAATTCAGTATCTTCTTTCATAGATCTGAACTTCCAAGTAAAACATTTTGCTTACATTTATATATTTCCTCAATTCCTGCCTGACTTTCCTCCATTTTCTTTGCATTATTCTTACAAAAAACAAAAACAAACAAACAAACCAAAACAGGGATGTAAAAGTATCTTATTTGATAAACATTCTGAATTAAGACAAACCTACCATACATGCTTGCAATTGTCAATACTCAGCATTCACTCAACATTCTGTATCAAAGGAATACCCTCCAACCTGCCAAATGCCAAAATGCCAAATGACTAAGCATATTATCCACTGACCATATTATTAATGGTGTGCATTTATGTACACCAAGCAATAAGCCATTTGAGCTAGTGTTATCTTTAAAAATAATAATGATAAATAAAATCTGTACACACAGTTGAAGAGAAGACTAATGTGGTGGAACATGGAAAATGAGAAAAATGTATCATGCTGGAATATAATTGGATATTTGGCCACAGCTGCAAAATTAAGATCCATCATTAGGCCACAAAAATTATATACTTGTGTACTATTATATGTGTTTAATTTTTAAAGTAGAGGACTAATTGGAGATACTTTTTCTCCTATTTTAAAATGAATATCATTTATAATTTTCTCATTAACAAAAGCTTATTTAGGTTCTATTCTATTGATCTACTGTAGCTTAGGTTTCCTGTAAAAGCATGAATGGTGAAATCAACCTATTTAGCCTATTACAGAATTCTCATTATTATAGTCTTTCCTGTTTCTTCTGGTTTTGTTTATGTTAGTCTTATTTCCTTTATTAACTGGAAATCTATTAAGAACAAAAAAATTACATTTTAACAATGCAAATGAGGTAAGAACACTCTTGTTAATATTACAAGCATTATTTTAAAAGCATTTATTCAGAATGCTTAGAAGTAACCACTTTTTGTATATAGAAACTATTCATTTTAAAGAGAGATCATACAGGTCTTATTTTCCTAATGTATCTTTAGGGGGATATAGTAATGCATATATTTACATAGGCTTCAGTCCTTTGAAGACTTATGCTAAAACTTATGTTCTTGTGTACTATTATATATATTTAGTTTTTAAAGTGGAAAACTAATTAGAGAGACTATTTTTTCTATTTTTAAAATAAAATAAAAAAAAAAATTTAACTTTGCACCCTGAAAAAATTACCATTTGATTTTGGGGTTATTTTCAGGATTGGATTCCATGCTGTGTCCAAAAGAGTCAGTGCAAGGGATCTGTTGCACACTCCCAGTTCTAGGATTTGACTTTCCCTATGGAAGTGGAAATTAATAGCAGTTTTCCTCCTCTAGCTGTTCTACATGCCAAGACATAAACAGGAATCATTACAGCAGTATATGCAGAGGTGTAAGCACAACATTTACAGCCTTGGCTCAGACACACCTCAGTACCAAAAATAAAAGGGGATATTCACAAGAGAGCCTACTACAGTGCCTACATCAAAACAATTCCAGTGCAGAAATGAAGGTTTCAGGACTCCTTTATGCCATTCTGGTTCTAGTCCTATAATAATTCTATCCATGCAATGAGTAAAAGCAAAGCTTGGATTGAAACCTCAGTAAGTATCCCAGCAAAACATATACATAATTATTTTTCCCGTAAGGCCTTGTACAACCATTGCTATTATTTTGTTGATTTTAAACTCTATATTTTAAATTGTTCCTCCCCAAGTCAAGGTCTTCAATAAAACCTGTTGTACAGAGAAAATCATTAGGTAAAATTGATGTGTACAACATGCTATTTCAATCATTAAAGTAACCATGTATATAGCTTTCCTTTGCTTCAATAAGTAGCTCACACACTGAAATTTAGACACATACAGCATATATTCACTTTAGTGGAAGATGAAATTATTGATACAAAAATTATGTAACTGGGAAGGTGGAACATGAGCGCCATAATAGCAAAATATGGCAAGAGGCACTGCCTCAACCCTTCACAGTTTTTTTCACATTTTCTCCTGTTCACTTCTTTTCTCTTTCTCCCTGTTTTGTCCCTACTTACCAAGTGTCACACACCATGAGATTTAGGATTCCTTGAGAAGCTGAGTCTAAGTGCTAGTTTCAGTGGCAGCATCTCTTGGGGGGATGGGGAAGTGACTTATGTGCTACAGTGATAGCTGCAGTGAAGACAAGCAGGCTAAGGAATGTTCATGCAGTAGTAAGGCAGAAACCCAGTATTGTATTGTCAAGCAGGTATGTGCATGTATGTATGTATGTGTACATACATAGTCACATAATCGCTGTTTCACCTTCATACTAGAAGCTTAAAGACACTGCAGGATCATATGAGAAAGGTTTTCAGAATTGCCTTTTGTATCCCTTTTAATTCCTAATGTTCTAATAATACACACAAACCTCTGACCAAAGGTGTTAGGTGTCTTCCATTCCCTGAATGGGTCCACACTAACAAATTTATTTCAAGTAAATATATCAGGTACAGGAGACTAGCACACATACACAGGAAATGGCAAAATTGAAATTAAAACACACAAGACACATCTCACATTCATTAATGTGCCTTTGCTACTGAGCATTAAGTTTAGTACCTCTAATATGAACAAAGGCAGATTTTTTTTTTGTGATATTTAATGCACAGTAAAGTAATTCTACTGCACATTAGCATGGTTTTTGTCATGATGTGATGCAGTAAAACAGTCCACTGTGTATTAAGGTATCTTGTCAAGATGCACCCACAAGTCTTCTTCTATAAGTCCATTTGGCACAAAAGATGCCCGCACACACAGAGCAGGGATTTTTGCTGGGAATATTGGACATCTATACATATGCTCCAGAGTGGTGGAGAGGAGGCATTTTAAATAGAGTGGCTCTTGGGAGCTACTCTAATTAAAATGGCCGCAGTGTCTCACATATTCAGCATCCCTTGCTTTAAAGTCGTGGCAGCAGGGGCACTTTAACTAAAGCTCATTTGATGAGCTTTAGTTAAACCACCCCTGCTGCCATTTTGAAATGTAGGGATGCTGAATAAATGAGACAGTGAGGTTGTTGTCTAATTAGACCATGTCAGAGCACACATCCTGCACATGTACAGGCACCCATTCACATTATTATTAAGACTGCCAAGGAAAATGGACAATTGAGATTTTGAATGGAGGTAATAGTGGCTGATAATTCTTCTTCTTCTCATGTCCTTGTCAAAAACTAGATATTTTTCCAGAATTGTGCACAAGTGATGGCTCTTTCCATTGCTGCAGTGAGGTCCTCCTTCATACAGGTCTACCAAGGAGTTGGCAAACAAGCATGTGCTCCATGCTTACATATATTCCTGCCATTACAGTAGCCCCGTTTGATCATATTTGTCATCAATATGGCTGATTATGGAACCCCAGACAGAACCATTTCTTCCAAATGATATCCTGTGAGTTGTCATCTTTCTTCTCTTATACAATACCAAAACCAAAAGTGTGTGCAGACCTAGATTAACTTAACTAAGTTTACATCGATTTAAGTGCCAAACTACACTTACACTTCAGGAGTTTAGAGAAATACCCAGCCCAATATTACTTAGTTCACCTATGGAGATGCACAACATAGATGGGGTTAACCTGTGCTGGATCAAACTGACTATGTTTACATGTCTGAAATGCGGCCCCAGGGCTAAGAAAGTCCAGCTGCTCACCTCAGTCCCAGGGCTGCACTTTTCCTACCTCTCGCCCCCCCTTTGACTAGCCCTCGGATCTTACCATCCCCTGAAAGACAACCCCCTGCCTGATCTGCATCCACCAACTCTCCCCCATAGACCTGCTAAAACTGCACCGATCCTGCTCACCCCTTTCCCTGACCCTGGCTTACTTAGATCATGTCCCTGACATGGCTCCCAGCACTGGCAAAGAAGCTGGACCAATGATCATAATGATACATCTGGCCTAAAAATTAACCCAATCATGAAGGCAAAACCATAGCCACCAAAATGCATAATCATCAAGTGATAAAATTACTATAGTTTAAAAAAAAGGAAAAAAAGAAAAAGAAATGGGCAGGACAGAAATTGGTAATCCCAGACATCTGGTTCACATTGCTGCCACTGCTCTTCCTTTTGTATCTTTAAAACTTCATACATTAGACCTATTATTAGCCTTTCATTTTCTTTCTTTTTTATTTTATTTATTTGCATTTTACTTGAGTACAGCCCCAATATCATTTTACCTAAACTAATAGGAAGGGTGGGGTTCTTAATTATTCTTGAACATCTCATACTGAAATAAATGTGTTCCAAAAAGTTTGCCAGTGGCATACAGGGTATCATTATGAAAAATAGCTATGGGGCATGCAGGAATCTTTTCTGCTGAAGAAAAGCTATAGGTATTAACCACTTGTCACTTTGTAAAGCAATGAATTTAATATACTCTAACAAAGTGCTTCCAGCATTTTATATGCTATCTGCATTTCTTTAAAATGCACTATTCCCTTTTGGCTAAAGTAACATTTTGGGGTAAAACAGTAATATTATTTAGTTTCACACAGACAAAAAAAAGAAAACACAACCCCCCCTATTTAATTTCTAACCCTTAAAAGTTTAGGAGGTTAATTTTTGTGGAGCCTGGTCTTTTATGTCACAGAAGTAAATTCAAACCTTTCCCATTTACAATAGTGAATATTTCAGCTTACTCAGGGCTGCTACTTCAGAATTTACATCCCCCTAGCTTGAAAAGTATACATCTATCCTTAGGCTGTGACTATCCATAAGAATAGTGAACCTCCTTAGGCTCAGTCCCCAGTTTCACTTGTTTTTGTGTCTGTGTTATCTCAGAAGTTTTTCCAGGTAACGGAGGCAGGCAAATCCATTTGTTATGAACTGTTTCTTTTTGTGGCATAGTTCTAAAGGTGTGTGATCCACCCTCTGAGAAATAAACCAACTCATGGAAATTACTCACCAAATTGTTTTGTACTGCCCCATCAGGGAGGGGAGTGGATTACTCTTCTGAGGAATGAGAATGTTTAAATGAATGCAAAGAAAAAGATGACATCTCTGAGGACAGTCCCCCATCTCCAATAACTCTTTGTCCACTAAACCTCTCTCTTGGTCTCCCTGGTGTAACTTTGTAACTTTCTGATTTGTGGGCTTGAAGTCTTATTTCCCATCTCATTGTCAGAAGAGACATCTTGCACCAAACAGTAAGTCTCCCATTCAGGTTGGTATTGTTTGTCTGAGTAAATGGACACGAACATGCCAGAGATCTGTAATCATAAACAGACCATATTTTCCAGCAAAAAACAGCAATGCTAAAAGATACGTGGTATACAGTTTCAACATGGAAGTGTACTGCTCTAACCTCATGCCCCTGAGATCTACAATTATGCATCCTAGAAATTAAGAAATTAATATGAAAAATATGTTACCATCCAGCAAATGCTTTTATTATACTTTAATTTACTAGAAATATTTTCACTCTCCCCCTGGGGACAAAGTACAATTTAAAATTGCTTACATCTTAAAAGCTGAAGTAAGCTCTTCCGTTTCATCTTCTATAATCTTATTTAAAAAGTTGGCAAAAAACTGCTGACTCTGTATTGCAAACAGATAATTATATCAACTCTCCTCTTTTCTGGTGTTTTTCTAGGTACACTTAATTGTTGTCTACTGTTCTCTTATTTTATTTCTGGGTTCAGTGATGATTTACAAAAAAAAATGAAAAAAAATGAGGCACACCTGGCTAATAACTATAATTAGATTACTACTGATTCATATAGTCTGCTACTACAGGCTGGTGAGGCCTGAGCCTGATAACTTCAGATAAAAATAATTAGCTTGCCTGTTTTTTATGTTACTTTTAAGTACATCGGCTTCATTGCATCTGCATTTTTAGTTGCAGGTAGTCATTTTATAATTAGCAGAGTAACAATTCAAGTAATTCTTGGGTTTAAATCCAACTGTTTAATGTATCTGCTTTTCCCATATCTGCCCTCTCCCAATTGTTACAGTTTGCTGTAGCTGTGATGACTCCATTTTCCAGAAGGAGAGAAAGAGAACTGCAGGTCACCCAGAATATACAACCTTCCATTCCCTCTCGCCTTTAACTCACTTTATTTCCCCGCCCTGTAGTCTTCACATTTTGTTGTATATGCTGAAAATCATTGTGAAGATACCTGGTAAGAAGAAGATGCAATAATACCACCATGAAAAACCTGTATCTGTCATGACCCACAGATAAAGCTCATGGCAACAAACAAAGCTTCACAAACAAACAGCCAAGAGGGAGGTATAATCCATATCTTGGCTGCCTGAAGAAGTTTTTTTTTTTTCTGAACAATGTCTCAGGAGTTGACCTTACCCTCTGTTTTGCAGAGGGTAATGAATGCATTTTGCCCATGTTGCTGCCCTACAAATGCCCTCAATGGATACAGGAGCTTCTTTCACCTGCATTATTATTAGGTCTGCAGCTAAAACACACCTGGAATGGAAGATTAGTATGGGGATTAGGACGCTAATCATTAAAACAGGTGGGATTTATAAACTTCATAACCCCTTGAGCCTTTTGAGCACAAACAAGAAAGATTTTTATTTTTGAAATCCCATGATCTCAGATTCATAAAATGTCTGGGCCTAATGAAGTTTATACAGTTGGTTGAGATAGGATGTGGGCATGATCAGTGCTTGGTCTCTGTGGTAGGCCAACCAGTAGTAATTGGTCTCTGTGGAAGATCAATAGGGAAGACAGACCTCCCCTACCCTTTGATATGAATATGATATAGTCCAAAAATGCTATCCAAAGATTTGCATTGAGCACATCAGTATGTTTATCACTGAAAAGTGCAAAGTTACAGAAAGAAGAATGAGAAGCCATCATTAAGAGGTAAAACAGCTGAGCATCACAACTTTACATACTCCATAATACTAAAACAAAAACTAGAACCTTTTTTTTCAGTATGGTGAGACTGCAAATGAATTACCTTTGGAGAGGCCACCCAGCCACTCACTGGGCTGAAATACTGAATACTAAAATCCCTTGCGTACTGCTTTTTCTGTTTGTGACGCTGTAAAACAGCTGGCACTTTGGACATATTGTTTAACCCCCCCAAGAAAAAAATCCCTCAGCTGATCATTTATCTAGTTATACTACACAAAATAAAGGAGTCCATGCAAGGGAATGAATGAGCTAATGGAAGACTTAGCAACACAAGTCAAACGAGGCCACAACCATACCACAGATGGTATGGTGAAGCAGTGAGCACCGGGCAAGCACCAAGAAAACATGCATTTTATCCAGCTGGAGAACTGAATCTTTAATACAAAAATAAACCACCAATGAACTTGTCAACTCTGGTGCATTCCTGTTGTCACCCATCTGTAGATAGAGGACCACACTGTCCTGTATTATCACAGTAGAAGAAAGTAAGCTGGTTCCATATCTCTGCTCTCAGCATTGAGGGGTCACAAATCTGACACAAAAATTGAATTTCAGGAACAACTAGTCATCTGGGAGATATGTAGTTCCAAGCATGTTCAAAGAAGCAGGTTGGCAGACCAAAGCAGAGTTAATTTGTTTATCCCTGTTTTTCAAGTGCTGAAGGTGCCAAAGTCTAAAAAATATCCATAATTGCAACCCTGTAATCCCTAATTGAAAAAGGCTGTGATCCTGGGACTAGAAAGGAATCTGCTACAGCTGGTGTGTGGCTTACAGAATAAGCATTTCTTTTCCTCTACATCTGAGCTCTATTTACAACCAATCCAAGGCACAAAAGAGAGTGGCAGAGAAAGCCTGCAGGGAGGAGGGTTTAGGGATTTTTTTTTCCTTTTTATTTGTTTCCCCTCTGTTCTCCTTTCTTCCCTCTTTTTAATATCTGTATTTGATGCAAAAATGGAGGCAGAAGCAGGAATGGTTCAAATGATTCAGATGATTATTTCTTGCCTCTAGGAAGAGGGAAGAAAAAAGTTATGAGCGGATACTGAGATCAGGGCTTCTTATCTAGCTCCATGTAGTAAGTTTGTGGCAGAGACGACTAGAAAACCACGTCTCTTGGGTTTTGCTCCTAAATCTTAACTACTGCCTGCGTCATTCATTGACCACATTGTGCTGTGAAAGAGTCAGTGGCTTTCTGAAACAAATAGTATGGATGATGTAGTAAAGATTATGTTATACTGTACAAGCCAAAGGGGGCCAAATTAAAATTGCATGGGCAACATTAATTCTAGTATTTCCTATCTTTTGAGTGCTTTACTTTGAAACTCTAATGTTATTTTAATGTACTCCTGAAACTGCCAAAGTTACTAATTATAATGAGAAGGATAACTGTTCCCTTGCAACTGCTCTGGGACTATTTCATGTAGGCTACTGAACAGCCATAAATAGCAGAAAATTTCAGTCACTGATAATTTTAGTTGAATTAAAACGGATCATAGGGAGAAAGAATCCAAGTGACCCTTACCAAGCTTCTGAGCAATAGTGTCACCAAATTAAATATTCCACTAGAAAAAGATAGTTAAAAAAAATCAGAATAATTCATTCTGAATTAATACACAGGGTCAAAAGTAAGAAAACAACTGAGGAGCGTGATAACAGTATACAGAGAATTCTTATTGTACTACTACAATTATTTTCTATTTCAGTTACATACACGTTTCAGCAATAACTGTCCCTTTTACAATAATTATATATTTATTGTAGTGCTTGGAACAGCCCAAAGATGCAAAGATGTTTACACCTGCAAGCTAAATTATTATAAAGAAGATTATTGGTGTTATTAAAAATAGATGAAAAAAAGCACATGAAGATATAATTAGCAATATGCAATGTAAGATTACTCTAGAATGTATTGCATGGGAGAGAGATTTTATTTTGCAGTAAAAAAAAAAAAAAAAATTTAAAAAGGGAATTCACCAATGTCCAAAATACTAATATTAAAATAGTATATAACTACATGGACATTGGTATATCACCAATATTTAGGTGTATGTTTGTCTGTATCCCAATACCTTTTTATTCTACAGTATTTTTCTTTTATAAACCTATGAATATATGTTTCATTTACACTGCTTTAAAAAAAATCAGTATTAAATCATTTTTGCTTCTTGATACTGTTTAGAAAATTGACAATTAAACTGCATTGTATCTTAACTTTAATGATGCATCTGCCCCATTCTAAAAATGAATATTGGATGGTAGTCATTTTATCTTTTGGAAGGTTTTAGGATTTGGGAACCCTACTTCTAAAATGTAGGAACTAGATATTTATTATTAATAAGATTTTTTTTTTCTAGAAAAAAATACTACTCACCTTCGAGGTATTTATTTATTTATTTTTATTTATACTATGAACATCAGTTTATATAAGGTCACTATATAAAATAAGGTCACATCATAATATATGATAATAAAGGTCACTCATTTGCTATTCATATTGTTCATTTAATGGAAAAGAATGTCTTTATTAACATGTAATCCTTCGGTATGATCATAGTAAGATAGCAGCTACCCTTGTCTAGAAAGAGAAGTTAGTGCTCAGTGAAGTATCATGTGAATTTACAGGTGGCTCATACTCTACAGTCTAATCATCTCACAGTGCATAATCATCTCACATAGTGCACCTCCATATCTGGGAGCTCAAATCAGCTGACTGGCACTCCCAGCAGTGAGAGATTCCTACTCACCAGTACAGGGGAAGACTGGGATCAGGATCCCCCTGCACCAGCAATATAGTATAATATGATCTGATACTCAATCACACAGTCATGCCTCCTGCAAAACACGTGCAGCATGGCAGGAAACGTGATTATGGGGATTCTGTAATAGATCCCATCACAACTTTAACTGCATGTCTGCCAGCAGCCTTAGGTGGATAACCTGACGTTTAATAAATATCAATACTTGACAATGCAAGGCAGTCTTAGTATGTATTAAGAATGTCTACAGAAGGCATTAATGCACACCAACTAGCATGCTTTAAATTCACACTTTTGCATATTGCACTGTTTTCCCATGTAAATAAGTTTTTAGTTCATAATATTACTTCATATGTTTCATAAAAGGCAATGAATCACTTTGTAGCATATTGATCTGTAATTACTTTGCAATGGTTATTTTGTTAGAAGTCAGTTAAGTACATCCAATGTATATTTTTAACTTATTGTATACATAAGATATCAATTGTCAATTTATTGTTTATTGGGCTTCTATGATAATACGTTGAGAGAGCTATGAGATAGAAGAGGGGGTTTTTCAGGTTGGTCACCTAACCAAAGTAATTTAGACTTTGTTATTTTTAAATATGCATGTGTACACATATTAAAAAATTCTGTGTGGAGAAGCACGTCTAGTGATTTTAACAGGGAACTGTGAATCTCAGAACTCCTGGGTTCCATCCCCAGCTCTCCATGCACCTCATTAAATCATGCAAAATTGTTTTGAAAAGGTTCCGCTTTAAACTGGTAAGCCTGAAAGAAAGTTATATAGCAGTCTCAGATGAACATTACATGCACAGGTGGAAGATTGTTCTCTGTATCCATAATAAACTCATCATAACACAAAGAAATGCATTTAGATAATTGCCTAGTAATTGCTTTGGAGATATTTTAGCAGGTGAGCAACTATTGTGTATATTAAGATGGACACAAAATTTAAAAAGTTACCAAGGAAGCATAAATTGAGATGATATTACTAAATAGACTATTTTTTTCTTGGATACTAGTCAGTGAACAAATGATAACCAAATCCAGATAGCTGGATAAATCTATCTATCTATCTATCTATCTATCTATCTATCTATCAGGATTTTATTGAGATGTATATATTTGTTGGTATTATATATCTCTCAGGATTTGGTTGTGCATAAATCCACTTGCACACAATTTATAATCCAATCTGATCATGCAAGTTATAAAAAAGCTGCCCAATAAGATCAGTTACTTATGATTGCCAAACTTAATTTAATCTGAAATTCCCCTTTTTGGTATGTGCTTGAGATTGATTATTTTATTTTTAAAATTCAGCAAATAAACTTTAGCTCTTCAGAATCAGAATACGGAATAATGCATAGTGCTATCTGTATTAAAAATGTTATGTTTATTTTCACCCCTGTATTTGAATAGTATACGGTCCCTCCTCCCCTTCTCTTGATGAGTCTCGAATGTCTGCCCTCTTTCTAAGAAAGCGTAAAGCCATCTATGACCTCTTCATATCTTGTTCCCTAGAGTCTTTGGCTCTTAAAGAGACAAGAATCCCATCATCTGTTATTACTTTTACAGGTGTCTCTCTAATTAAATCTTCCAGGATGAACCTTCAGTTGCATCCTGAGCTTCTACTGCCCCAATGCTCTTGCTTCAAGTTGTGGGGCTTTTTGATCCAGCCCTTTTTTCCTTATCTTTTAAACAACATTGCATCCAACTCTTCTCTCTTCTCTTCAATTCTACTGTTATAAACTGTCCAACCCAACTCCTCCACATCAGACTTCTCTGCACATTTCTTTGCCCTCACATCATGCTCTTGTGGTCTGTCTTGCCCTCTCTCTGATTTCCTTTATTTTCCTTGTTAATCCATCTTCCTCTAATTTACCCCCCACACACGCACAATACAGGCTTGTCATAGACTGTCCAAGATTAAAATTAAACAAAAGACAAAACAAAACAAACAAAAAGTATTTGCTTCTCAAATTAACATCCTGTCTATCTTCTGCCTTTCGTCTCCATACTCAAAGAATGCACTTTTTTACAAGCACTGCTTCCAGTTTATACAATCTTCAATCTGACTTCTGCTAATAAACTTTCCTAAGTCACAGCTCAGTATCCTCTATGATGTGTAAATGAACACGTATTTCCTTTTGTCCACATTAAAGTCTCAGTCAATTTCTCAGACATTTCCCCATGGAGATCTACCAGGCAGCTCAAGTTCAAAATGACTGAAAAGGAGCTTTTAGTCTCCCTCTCAACACTTCCATATTACCTCCTATCTTAAGCACACGGTAAACAATACTACTATCTTGTCTGACACTCGGGCCTGAAATCAAGGTATCAGCCTTAATTTAGTTCTCCCTCTACATCTACAGCTGGGTTATGTCTAAATACATATAACATGTCTACATAACATCTCTAATATATGACCTTTCCCAAATCAAACAGCTAAAACTTTCATCTTCTCATACACTGATTATTACAACATTCATTTCCCTACCCTCACCCAATGTAGTTCATCCTGCTCGCATCCATTTAGAAGGCTACTGCCAAAATTATTTTCTGGATTGCTGCATTGAATCTTCTCTCTAAAAAACATTCTCCTTCTCTAGTGCATCAAATATCACCTACTTGTTTTTAATTTTCAGGCCCTTTGCAACCCATTTCCAGTCTACTGCCCCTTTTTTAGTATCAACATGATGCCAACCTCCTCTGTCTACTTGTTACTTTTTTGTATACATACCTTTTTGCTTTTCCCCCTTTGAGAAAGGGGGAAAACCCTTGAGAGGAACCCCATACCTAAAACTACCTCTTTATACTCATTCACAATCCATTTTAAAAGCCTCCTTTGCTGTGACACCAACAGAAAACTTTTCAATTGTTAGGCTGTTTGTGTGCTAACTGCTTATCATGCTTACCAAATATGGTTTCATTGTTTCCTGAAATTGTCCCATTTGTTGTCTCTTGCATACTTTTTAGGGCACAGAGGTTTTTTTTCCCCCCTGTTCTTATACAGCACGAAGCACAGGGAGTCCTGATGTATGATTCGGGCTTCAGTGCACTACAGTAATACAAATTAATTGCATCATAAGGCATTGTAGGGACCTACCTACTCAAATTGCAATTTAGTGGATTTTGCAGAAATCACAACATCCATCATTGCCTATGAAATTGGGCAATGCTTGTGAAATTCACAAAAAAACCAAAACAAAACAAAAAAGTGCTGAAAATAAAATGCTGACTCCCCAGTGGGAGCCACCACTCCTCATGACCACTGTGGCCTGGACATGCAGCCTTCTGGGGAGAAGGGGAGAAAAAGGGGCTGGCACGAAGTGGAGCCCAAGATGGCCGCTTTCCCCCCACACCCCTTGTCACTGATTGGCTGAGAGGGCTGCCTGTTGTGCTGCCCCACCCCTCTCTACCAATTGGTGGCAATGGGTGGGGCTGCATGATAGACAGCCCTCTTGGCCAGTCAGCAGCAACACATGGGCCCCATGGCCAATCAGATGCATGGGGGGGAGGAGCAGGGCTGCTGCAATAACCCTGCGAATATGGTAGCCGGCCTCATGATCTGCCCACAAAAATCAGTCTCCTGCTTCCTTGTGTTGAATGGACAGCTAGACACATGCAGGAATAAAGTTGCATTAATGTGGGAAAAGAAACCTCAGTTTGGCCATTTCCCACTCTGAATGCCAGACTTTGCAATCTTAACAGTATTCCATTAACTTACAGTTTGGTGTGTGCATGTGTGTATATGCATGTGAAACATAAGTAATCTTTCGTGAAGAATGGGAAAATTGTTCAGCTAAAGGGATGCCTAGAAGAGTTCCTTTTCCCTCAGAAGGTAGTACATTAACTTGCATTTGACTATCTCCCTCTCTCTATATCTTAAAACCTTAAGATGACATAATGGCCTGTAAGACACTGGAAATGATTTCAGTTTGGCAACAGTAGCTCCATTACAGTTTAGTTTTTTTCACAGTTAAATAGTGGATCCTGATTAATTTGCTTGCATTACTTCTGAGTTTTTTGAGAAAAGGGGATGGGGGAAAGAGGAAAGATGGTGTACTACTCTAAAAGCTTTAAGTATATAGTCAAAACCATTTTAGACCATTTTATCATTTTGTCTTTATGCTGACTCTTATCTTTTCCACAATGCACTGTTTTGTCAGTTTCAAAGCTATTGATTTTAATCAATCAAAAACATAAAAACCCAAATCAACTGAAAGGTACAAAAAGGGTAGCTCAATTATCATTTTTTTTCTTTACTCAAAAGTACTTTGGCATAATTTTTAAGCATACATTTTATACAACCTAATAATCTATTTATTAGATTTTTAATATAGCCATGTACAGTACTGACATAAACAAAATGACAGGATTATTGGATAAGATACAGCATTTGCCCACAAAATGGAGTTAAATCATCTTCTGTAGAATAATGTAATGGACAATGTTTGCTAATACTGAAATTACACCTGAGCAGATTTTTGGCATACCTATGCGAGAGTCTGAAATAAAATCTCATTTTTCAAACTAAATGAGATGAAATATTATATCACAAGCATATGGATCTGCCCATAAAATGCCAAATAATCTACTCAAGCAAAATGCAGTCATTTTTCAAAAAGTTTTTCTAACTGAGATACATGGTACAGTATCTATAAGCTTCAATGGCTAAATGGATTAAATTTATCTTGCCCTAACACCCTGTGTAACAAGGCTCATCACAGTTTAATTGGATAGGTTGAAACTGTGGGCTTTGAGTCAATGGGCATTGTTGACGTTCATCACTTCAAACTAGAACATTTATTCAGGATTTAAATGGCTAATTGAATACTCAAGTTGTATATGTTTGATTCAGCTAACAGATACACGTTCTATCTCCCATTTCAATAAACTCAAAAAAATGAACAGAATTTCATAAAAAAATAAAATGAAATGGAATAAAGTAAAGCAAGTTATATTCAAGGGATACAATTTTTGGTCACAAGTCATTACAGAAGTGGTCAACTGAAAGAACACTAAGTGTGTACTAGTAATGTCAGAGCATGGATATACAATATGATCTTGAGACAACTTATACCAGATTTTATTCTGTGGTAGGTAGTAGTCACATAACCAACTCTCAAGATAGTAAGTGGTACTACATGGCAAGTGAGCCAGTTTACACTGACTAGAGGAGCTGACAGCAGCTGCAGACTAATGCAACGTACATGGCTCTAGTCACCCTCTACTTTTTGGGGGATCACTTTACCCCAAAGCAAAATAACTTACATCACTTACTTGCATACACAAGTACTAAATAACTGTGCAGTAATCAGAGTTACTGCTCAGTAGCATGCCTGCATGTCTTTGTGGTGATGCTGTATGAAGCTTTGGGTGCTGATTCAATTTGGAGGAGATTCAGCCCAATTCAGAGGCCAAATCTCCAAATCTAAATTGAATCAGGGGACCAATTAAAAGGTCCAAATTGATTCAAAGCTTTCCAAATCGATCCGGAAAAGATTCAGAGAACTTCGGCGATTAGGGCCGTCCCCGCTGGCTGCAGCAGGGAGCTGGACCTGGACTCCATGCTAGTAAGTTGGGGGCAGGGGAGGGGAGGCCTGAGGAGGTAGGAGGAGACCATGGGGGGACCCTTGCCAGGCCCCACGCCCAGCCCACTCCTCCAGCCCCACTGAGTTCCCTCAGCCCCCCACCCGCTGTCCCAGCCCCACCCATGGCTGCCCTGCCCACTCCAGTAAAAACAAAGAAACAAACCAACCTCCACATGATGTAAAAACCCCCAAATCTCAAGGCTCAGTAAGGTAGCTCTGGGTTGTGGGCAAC
>NW_017729002.1:11997861-12001952 GCF_001723915.1 Gavialis gangeticus
GTAAAAACCCCCAAATCTCAAGGCTCAGTAAGGTAGCTCTGGGTTCTGGGCAACAGTATCTACTGGGAAACTGTCAAACTTACCTGCAGCCAAACTCCTGCAGGATGAAAATCATCCTTCTGCAGAGGGCTTTGAGAGTATTTTATCTACAGATAAACAGATTCCTAATTATGTGTGTCAAATATTTTGCCAAATTTAGTGCGTCTCAGGAAAAGAACTGTCTTACTACAAAGAGTCCCTTTGACTTGTCTCATTGTTATCGCTTATTGTGTAAACACTTACATTAGTAAAAAGGTGTTTATGCTGTTTTAACTTGTTCTTTTTAAGGAATGGAAAAAGCTAGAATGATAGCATATATTTACACTGATTGAACTCTTTCCATATTAGGGGGGCATAATAATAATAATAATCGGTTAAAAAAATCATACCCTTTCTCAAAACAGATATACTGTACAGACCGCACCTAAAATAGTTTAATGATACAATTAGCTGTTCCTTATCCATCAGAATTTAACTCTCTAGATTCTTCCTCACTGGCATCTCTTTCAATCAACAATGAACATTGCTATCATTACTCAGATTCATGAGAAGAGATGCACAAAGTAAATGAAATATTTAGCTCAACCAAAGAAAACTCTCATACAATGATGTAAATGTCTTCCTGTCACTTATCGAATCTTCTAAGCTGATGACATTGTCTTATTTTAAAATGCAAATAGTAAGGTATACAGAAAATAAAAAGAAACACGTATGCAACACACCCTAGTTTTGATCACATGAACAGTCATCTTTACAAAGAAGTAGTTATTGTTGCTACAAGTATCTTCTAACTGGTGAACATATAGTTAATGAAAGAGCAAGGCCATCATATGCTGTATGCAAACCTGACTGCATCTTTTTCAGAGTAATTATCGTTTGAACAGTTCAGTCAAAGTTACCCACTTATAGTAGAGATGATGAGTTGCCCAAACAATGGATTGCTAGATAGCTGGTGGGGAACCTGAATCATCCCTGCTTCTCCTAAGTTATTTGTATCATGCAGGGGAGAATCTGGCCTCCATAGCAAAAGATAAGTGCATGAGACAGAGGTCTCACCTGCATGATATTCTTAGCTGTGATCAACAAAAACAAGTTTGACACAGTGCTTGATTTTTGACTGACCAGGACTTACTTCCATGGCAAATTAGGATCTATTGTTTGCTGAGGCACGTCTATTTTGGGTATTTTTGTATGGGTTCAGCTAAAAAAAATGAAACAACAATTAGGACGTACTTTTATCTGAGAATAAACATTCTTATTCAGAAAACACTGGGAAAGTTAACAATAAAGTGGGGCAATGTTCCCTGATCTGGCGGGGGGTTAAAAGTCTGAAGATTTGGCTTGCTTGGAGTTCCTACAAATAACAAAAACTCAACACTGTAATGGCAACACCCTGGAAGTCAATGGGAGTTTTGATACTGATTTTAATGCAGTCAGGGTTTCATTCTAAAATGATGAATTACCTCTGGCTCAAGCTTTAGTTTTGCCAATAGTTGTTTTATATAACACATTCAGGGAAATAAACACATTTTAGTATTAATAAAAAGAGAACTTTTAAAAACATTGCCCTGTTTTACTGCAAAATGTTGGCAGAATATGAAAGTCACAAAACGTAATTTGCTGTACTCAGATTATCATCCAAGCTCATAGAAATGAAAAAATTAATCACGCTGTATATATTGGAAAGCAAATTCAAATTAAGGGAAGAAATGTATATCTAGCAGCACTATTCCTTCTACAGGTAAGGATCTTTAAAGCATATTTTAACGTAGGAACTACCCTTTCATTTTTTTACTGTCATTGTGTTCTACCAGTTTATATTTGGTACAAAAGAAAATACTTGAAAACAGGGTTAAAACCAATCAGTTGGCACCCAGGCAGACACCTGCAGGATATTACTTTATTGCATTAGCTCTGATTATAAACACAAAGGTAGCTGATGCATTGTAATAGGATCTTCTCATGACCCAGGCTAAGACTGTAAAATGTAAAGCCTCACACTGTGCTCACTGTGTTCAGTTAAAAGCAAAAAAAAGCACTGCTTTTTCACTACCATCAGCAGAACTGCCAGCCTCTCTCTCAGGGCCTTCTAATCCTTTCTGGCACCTGAGGCATTTGAACAGTTGGTGGGAAGAACGGATGCTGTGACGAAGGGAATTTCATTTCAGATTTACAGTCCAATCCCTCACAAAATCTGCCAATTCATTTTATGGCCGGTCCTGTTAAAATTCATTATTTAATATTAGCCTAAAATCCACTGGTACAGTACCGCTTCTGGATATTGAATTAGAAAATAACTGGCAACAATGTAGAGTTTTTATATACCGGTTAAGGTAGTCTACTATATACTTAAATGTCTACTGTATGCTGCAGTCAAGCATAAAACTTATTGTTCAACTAATGAGCTGTTTTATTTCAATATTTTTGGCTGTGTGCTACTTTTTATAGATTACTTCATGTCAGCTGCCAGGAGAGCACAGTACAGCAAATCAAATGACTACTCCTGGCTTGAAAATGGTTTCTGTTTGAAACACTTTGAGCTCAAAACTATTAATTGTCGCAAAACTTTTCCAGTGTAAGTTCTTACAGCCCAGAAGGGAGAAGTGCATTTGCATCTCAAGCAGTGAAATAGGTTAAAGTTTTCAACTGTGGGGGGGATTGTGACACCTATGAAGCAGCGGTCAGATCCACTGAGTTGTGGCCATCCCTTTCTTTATACCTGAGTGACAGTGGCATTATAAAACTGCAGAGGACAGATCTTGAAACTCTGCTGTGTAACAAAAGGTCATAGTATATTATAACCCTGTTCATGATGTATAACAAGATTTATATTTACACGGGGGGAGGAGAGAGAGAGAGGTGACACTTTACAGGAGCCTTGTAAAAGATGCCAAACAGGATTTAACTTCATGGCAAGCTTATAATTTTCAGTGTCCAAGAAATAAACAGAGCATGCTGAAAAATAAAGCAGTGCATCAGGATTCCTAAAGACTTCTTCTCTGCCCAAACCTATCAAGTCCCTCTTCACCTCTGTTGTAGGCTCAGCTTTACCAGCTGAAAACATTTCCTCTCACTGCCTCTTCCCACGCATACCAGACGGGGCAAAAAAAGAACTTGTTTATACATCTTAGCTGGACCGATCGGAAAAAGAACCAGGAGCAGTCAGCTTTTGGACATGAGCAAAGGCCAGAGTGATTTAACATTGATCTCTGAAAAGCATCACACCATCAGTATTGAATACAGCCTTGGTTAAGTCCTGCTTCAAAGAATAGCAAACCTCAAAATCTACTTCAACACAATTTTGCCGTTTACTAAATCTCAAATAACATCAGTTACATGTTGAGACTGACTATCACTTCAGTCCTTAAATACTGTATCTATAAAGTTACCCAATACTTTTTACAAATATATTTTATGTTACAGATCTATTTACATTTTAAATCTTAGAAATTATTTATTCTACAAACAAAATTAAAACATGCAAATTAAATACTGAAATGGCTTGTAGATTTCATAAAGTGGGCTTTTTTATGCCTAATGTACATGATAATTGGTTACATCTTTTACAATGGCTGTCTAATACAATAAAGTATAGTTAGTAAAAGTCATTAAGGGTTAGGTTTGCTAGCACCATTTGTTTCAAAAGTTGATGGGTCATAATGTTACCATGAGGCTATTAGATTTCAAGAAGCTGAATGATATTTTGGTGAGCTTGTATGCACCAATTCTTTTTGCCCAGTGAAGTAACTCTCAACATTATGAAGGAAAGAAAAAAAAGTGTGTGTGGGGGGCGAAGGAAATCCAGACATTCACACTTATCACACAAATAATAGTTAATGAAACATCAGCAATGTAATAATAAACCATTTTCTAATCTGGATTTAGAGCAAGAGATGTCAGAGACTTTATTAATCATGCTTTTGCTTAGGAGACATGGCTATTTCCTTGTTTTGATTGCCTCCTTCAGTTAGGATAAAACACCATCATATTTCTCCACCCCTTTAACTGCCCCCCCTTTCCCCTCCCTGTTGTTCCCCTTTATGGGTTCCAGC
>NW_017729002.1:12001963-12004164 GCF_001723915.1 Gavialis gangeticus
CCTACACTACAGCCCATGCCTTGCAGATTGCATCCTTCACCCCTTCCCTGATATAGCAACACACTTCATGGAGCACATAATCCTCATTTCTTCCTCAAAATGCCTAAAAGATATAAATCCACATCTATTCTAATCAACTATTGGAAACCATCTGAGGATATATTTAACAACCAGATTCCAAAATATGACTCAGACCTCAGTTGTGTCACTCTAAGAGAGATAAGAAAGGACTGACTTTTATAGGGCGTCTGGGGCACTAATTGATTTTCAGAGTTCATTTTATTTAGTTTTTAAAATCACTGTATATGTACAGTTTAGGTCTTTATAAAATACTTAGCTGCAATGATCATGCTTGATTAGATACTACTTAACTATTGACTGTTTGAAATTCTTGCTGGTTCAACTGAAAGCCAGATGATTAAAATTGGCCATTGAATTCAATGGCAAATTCATTTGTTGGAATTATTTCTTGAACATTCATCTGTAAACTTCTTTTAGAGACTCTTCCGTGCTTAGAATCATTGTGAAGTAGGGCTGGACAGGACCTTTAGACGTCATCTTGCCCAACCCCAATGCCAAAGGTAGGATCAAAGATGGGATTGTATTTGTAGACAATACAAACCCATTGTCTAATCTCTTAGCAAAACTCCATAGTTAATCCAACATAAGTAAGAGATACTAAGAAGACGGCCACACCCTCCACTACAGAGGAAGGCAGAAGCCCCTACCATCCATACCCATTTGCTCATAGGGTAAAATTCCTTCCTGACCCTAGATTAGGTGATTGGTCTGATCCTGAGCAGAAGAACAAGACTCTCTAGCCAGGAACCTCCAGGTTTGTCTCAGCAGGAGCACTAGCACACCCTAGTTGCACTCCTCATCCTTGGCTGCAGCCAACAACCAATAATTCTGAGGAAAATGTAGCAGCAGGAAGGGAGGAAATTTCCTCCTAGCACCATGTGGCAACCAGCAAAGCCCAGAAGCATGGGACATGCCCATAATAGAATACAGGCATAGCTGCACCTAGATCATTCCTGACCAATGCCTGTCCACACTCTTCTTGAATACCTCCAGTGATGGAGAGTCTACAACTTCCCTAGACTATCTATTCCACTGCCTCACTATTCAAACTGTGTGTACATTTTTCCTGACATCCAGACTAAACCTACTTTGATGCAACTTCAAGCCACTAGTCTGTGTCCTACTCTGTAGCAAGAGAGAAAAGTCTTTTACCTCTTCTTTATGGCAGCCCTTCAGGTATTTGAAAACTGCTGTCATATCCCCTATTTGATAATTTCTAAGAATAAACATCATGAATGTCATCCCATCCCACCCTCCTGGCAATTATAATGGCACTTCTGATATCTTTTACTTGCTATGGAATAATAGGTAATGGCAACCTTAAAGTACTTTTTGGATTTACTGATATCTACTTAAGCAGATTAATTTTCAGTCCAAACATTTCATGTACTAATATGAAAATCTTAAACTTTTAATTTACATAGAAGCCAACTCATTTCTACTTGCAAGTAGCTTTGCACACCTTTTGACAACACATTTGTGAGTTTGTGATGTGCTGAAGTTTGACAGTGATATGGACTTAAGCAAAGAGTCAATAGAACATGTCTGTTATTATTTTTACGAAGGAATCATTTAAACACTTACTAGGCAACCTATAGGGACATTGTATTAGTTTGTTGATACATGTTAGATGGTCTTTTTCTGATGCTGGTGCCTAAATTCTCTATAACAAAGTAGAAATAAGAGACTAAGGGAAGGCTGTGAAACGGGACAGGGGAATGGATTTGAGAAGCCACCTGCTATTTCGTCTGAGTACAAAAATCTGGCACAGAGTACTTATTCTCAGGGAACTGAATGACTTCAGGAACAAACTTGACCCACAGCACCTCTAATCTTCTCCTGGAGAGAGATAATGAAAGAAGTAGAAGTTGGGCCTCCTGCATCTGCAAATTCTCCCTGCACTGCAGAAGACAGCATTAATGCCTGAGATTTTAATGCCTCTCCCACTTCCTGCTGAGGCACTGCAGTTCCACAGCACTTTGTATTATACATCAGACCCAATGTTAAGTCCAAATCAATAGAAAGCAGGTACCCCTATCCTGTTCCTCCAAACAGTTCAAATTTATGTAAGATTTAATTATTGCTTGCTGTTACACACACTAGCTTAGAATTTTATAACT
>NW_017729002.1:12009164-12010457 GCF_001723915.1 Gavialis gangeticus
TTGTATTATACATCAGACCCAATGTTAAGTCCAAATCAATAGAAATCAGGTACCCCTATCCTGTTCCTCCAAACAGTTCAAATTTATGTAAGATTTAATTATTGCTTGCTGTTACACACACTAGCTTAGAATTTTATAACTGTATCTAATTAATTGGTTTAGGTCTTTTAGTAAGACCCAAAAGAGGAGCCTCAGGTATCAGGAATGGCAAAGGAAGGAGATAGAATCAATGCCCAACTGCTTTTTCAATTTAGTATTAAACATGCTGATAAAATTTGGGTGCATGGACACACCTTGAATAAAACTTGTTTCCTGCTGCTGTGCATCACTTAAAACAATGGTTTATAGCTTACAGTCAATAATATTTGATAAGATTTTTATAAGCAGTACCTGCATCTTTATATGGTTTCCTAAGCACCATAATCATGGTTTCATATACCATAACAAGGAAGGTGTCCAATCACATTTTAAGGTATTAATAAGTTCTTGACAAATATAGCCTGATTTGTTCACTGCAGGCTTGTAAAAAAATTCACAGACAGCACATACAGCTTGAATGATTTCCCTGCACACAGTGAATTTATAGCATCATTTACTTCTTTCAGCTATCCTCTCATTCATGACCTTCTCTATGCTGTATTTACCCAGCAGTTTATTTACTTCTTCAGGAGTTACAGCCTTCTCATGAGAACCAATTTTGATAATTAGCTGTACATTTCTATGATGCTATTAATTGTCTTTCATGCTGGGGAGACTGGGCTCCCCTTTTCCTTCTCTATAGCAGGAACAGTATAGTCTTTTGTTTCTGGTTTATGTCCTTTACTCTACTCCTTGGAGTAAAAGGACATCTAGTGGTTTATGTACTATGCAGGATTCTGGAAGCCTGTGTCTCCTGCTCCACTACAGATTCCTTGGGCAAGTTAGCATCTGTCTGTGCTTTACTGTACCAAGCTTCATGGGTCTGCCACCTAGTGGCCCCTGGGGTCTGACCCACTGGCTGGCTCTCCCTGAGCCAGCCTCACCTCCACTTTCTCCTTTGTCACACCTCTGATTTGTTTATTGAGGAGTTGGTCCCTGATACCAGGAGTAGCACCTCTGGTTCCTCTGGCTGCTAGCTCTATCCCTGCCACAACTCATGCTTAGGGGTCTGTGTTTTCCATGGAGTGTTTCCCTTTTAAAAGAGCACCCCATCAGACCTCCAAGCACCTATTGGGCCTTTAGTCATCCCAAGACTTGGTCCCCTGTTTCTCTTGCCCAGCCCTCATCCCTGGTCTACTGAGACCTCAGCTCCAC
>NW_017729002.1:12015457-12036356 GCF_001723915.1 Gavialis gangeticus
TCAATGTCTTCATCAGTGACCTGGATGAGGGCGTAAAGAGCACCCCATCAGACCTCCAAGCACCTATTGGGCCTTTAGTCATCCCAAGACTTGGTCCCCTGTTTCTCTTGCCCAGCCCTCATCCCTGGTCTACTGAGACCTCAGCTCCACAGCATTTTGGTTGCAGCCCCTCCTGGCCTCACATTTTACTACACCAGCCTCAGCTGTCCCAGGCTACAGTTTCTTTCCAGACCCTGATAGTGGGGAGTGCCTCACAGGCACCCTACCCATGGTCTACTATGCCCCAATAGCCAGAATCTGGTCCTCCAGTAGACAAACTCAAACAGAAAGCAGTTATCTGTGTGACCCTAATTTAAACATAAACCCTTTTAGGACTCAAGCCCTTGTTTTCAGGCTGATTTGCTTCCATGTCTCCAGTCCCACCAGGTACCTTTCTCAGGCTAACTTAGCTCCTTGCTGCAGTCAGTTTTCTCCTAGGAGTTCCCTGTCCTCTTGCAGTCAAGGCCAGACTGCCCCTCTCATGGTCAGGGACCAGTTTTTGTGTGCCCAAGCCCAGCCTTCCGATCATATAACCAAGCCTCCTGCACCCAGGGTCCAGGTGCTGCTAATTCCATCATAGACTCATAGACACTTAGGGTTGGAAGAGACCTCAGGAGGTCATCTAATCCAATCCCCCTGCACAAAGCAGGACAGGCCCCAACTATCATCCCAGAGAAGGCTTTGTCTGGCTGGGTCTTAAAAACTTCCAAGGATGGAGATTCTACAACTTCTCTGGGACACCTCTTCCAGTGCTTTACCACCTCATTAGGAAAAACTTTCTCACTAGGATCTAACCTAAACTTCTCTTCCTGCAACTTGAGACCATTGCCCCTTGTTCCGTCAACTGTCACCACTGAGAGCAGTCTAGCTCAGGAACAAACAATTATTTGGGTCCAGGGGCTACAACAGGGAGTTTTGATGAGTTGTCATGGGCCGGGTCAACATCTTCCCCTCTCCCCTGCAACAGTTCACCACAACTCCCTATAGGGGATGAGGCTGGTGGGTGGGGTGCAGTGTTCGGGAGTGAGACAGGTGGTTGAGGCAGGGATCATGGGGTGAGGTTGCAGAGCAGCTCCTGCCCTGTGCAGGGAGTGTGGAGGGGTGTGTGTGTGGGTGGGGGATTGGGAAGGGGGGGCTGCCTGGATGCTAAGTTCCAGGAGTCGGCTGAGGTGAGGGGATGGAGGAGTTGGCAGTGAGCACAGATCTTGCCAACGTGGTGCAGACCATGGCTGCCCCCATGATGCTGCAAACAGAACCAGCTCTGCCTGGGGCAGCCTACACCCACTGGACTGGTTCCCCTCACCTCCAGTGGCAGCTCCTCCTCTTGTTCCTGCTGCACCACTCCAGACCAGGAGGAAGCTCTACCTGTTCAGATCCTACCCCAGCATGTAGGGGTCCGATTCCAGCTCCAGCTTCCAGTTGCCTTCTACCCAATCAAACCACCCGGTGTGGGTGGCCAAGTGGATGGAAGGCAGCTGGAGCCAGGGCCAGAACCCCACGTGCTGGGGCTGGAGCTACTTGGTTGAGCGTCCTGGATGCCTTCCACCCACTTGGCCACCTGAAAATCATTAATAGCCTGGCCTTTTTAGTCCTGGGCTCAGTCCACCTGTGCAGCTACTACCTGTTGCCATTTCTAGCCTTGAGTTTTTTGCAGTACCCCACCTTCCTAGATACAGAGACAGGGGTTCCCTGTTCAACTCACCACCTATAACTGGTGATAAAGAGTTCTGCTCAGTATGACTGCTTGTTGCAATCTTACCATTTACAGCCAATGCCTTAAAATATTGCATGAAATGTTGCTTTAGTCTGTTTGATGATGCCTTACAGCTGGCCATCCTTTTCATACTGCTTGAACATGACATTTGAAAAACTCTGTAGAGCATCTCTTAAAAAAGCCATACTTGTCCATGTTTAGATTTAATTTAGGAACCTGAAACTCAGTGCTGGTTCATGAAAGCTCTGGCAACCCAACCTGAGTTTGAGAGTTCTTCAGTTGCAAATTTGCACCCTCCTACTCCAGGTAGTCACTCTTGTAGCCATATCAGAGGGGATATTCAGTCCTGCTACACTTCACCCACTGGGGTAGTGACAATTGAGCAGCATACACAGAAGCTTCAGAAAAGACTTGGTAATCCCTTTTATCTTATTCCTTCAGTCTTATAACTCTCCATTCCTCAGATGAGATGTCTGAGGGTGACAACAACCATTCTGCAGTGTAGAATGAGAAATATCCTGCTCCCAGTGCTGCTACCTAACTAGATTCAAGATTAGTATGTGCCATAGATGTTTTTATGGGATTTCCATACCTAGAGAAATGCAGAGCTGTGCAGAACTGACACAACTGTTCCTATTTCAACACCTTCTAATTGCCTTTATATTTAATTGCCTGTCAACATAATTACTTCCTTCAAAAGGGAATCGATTTCATTTCCCATATTTTCATTACTTTCTGTGTTCGTAGTAGGTACAATACTGGGGCCAGCATTGCCCCTGATTCTACCTACTTTAACTCTGCAAAAATAACATTTCTCTATTTAAATAGCAATTTTCATGTCTCCTCCTAAATGCCATTTGAGCTAGTTCTGCATGTGCTTTGTATTTTAGTTTTTTCCTTCTAGTTTAATATTTTCCTGTTTTGATTTTTAAGGTAGCACCTTTCTATCTTCATGAAATATCTTTTTTCACCACATAAAAGTTCAGCTATAAGGCAAGCATTCACCTGAACGTGTCTTCCCATTCGAAATACACAAAAGCAACAAGTGCTAATATTTTTAATGAATAATCTTTGAGGATCTCTGCTAAGTGTAGAAATACTGCTAGTGGTTCTGTTCCAGAAAATCCACATCAATAGTAATAAACATCTACTAGTTTCCTTCTAACATTAATGCCTTTACACTTTATATAAAATACCTTTGTATTTTATATAATTCTCCTCCATTTTATTACATGCATTTCATATTTACAATTGAAAACTTAGTTTTATAATACAGCTTTCAAGAGTTGATCAGTTTTTCATACTAAAGTCACAATGAAGCAAAATACTCAAAAGCCAACCTGTCATTTTTTTCCTAGACTATTTTCAAAGACATCTTAAATTAGGTAAAATACCAGCTGTATTAAAGACTAAAACCAAGAGTACCTGAGCAATTTATTGCGACTAAAAAAAGATTACAATAATAATACAAATGCAGCATTATTAACTAGAGAGCTCCATTCACTTTTAATAAGATCCTGCCTTATATCAAGACAAATCTACTACAACTGCAGATTTTTACATATAAACATATTTTAAATACAGTAAAAAATATTGTGCATTTAAATAGCGTGGAAGGATGGAAGTCTTCAGATGCATGTTTGAAATATTCTAACCACATACTCAACAGAAACAGATTATCTTGAAATATATATTTTTTCTATATTGACTATATTCCATTTGTGCTTTAACTAATTTACAAGTTTTATTTAAAAAAACTGACTGTCAATTATGATTAATAACCTCCTTATAATTAATTCAAAATTTTATTAGAATCTAACTCTTATAACTTTAAATATTATAATGCTTGCCATGTCAGGGCAAAGAATATGTCTAGTCATTAATTTAACTTGTATCATTCCTCAGCCTTCAAAAAAAGGCAATAAAAGAATCCCTCCTTAGAAATCAGGCTAGCTACGGCCACACTCATCTCCATAATAGCACAATTTCCAATTCACGCCTCATTTTCATTAATGTTTCTGGCCATAAATTTTTAAGCATATGATAAAAAATTTCTGAAGCGGCATAAAACTAACATGAAGAGGGAGTTCATTAGCATGTGACCCTAATTAGAAATTCCATATTAACTTCCCATTTCTACTTGTGCATATCCAATAACAGCAGGCCTAATATCCTATGTATTGGTCCTACATTCATTTCAAGATTTCTTTTTTTCTTCTTCGCATTCCCTTTTATTTTTAAACAATCTCTGTGCTTCCCCTGCTATTGAATAAGTCAACAGACAATTGTATCACAGCAGCGCCTTTTGTGTCACAAATTATCCTGGAGAATTGTGAGAAGCTACCAGCACAATGCTTTATTAATGATACCAGATCATAAAAAGAGGGGGAAAATTGCTGACTCCAAGTCTTTTCTAATGTTGGGTGATAAAAATGCTACTTCAGGATTCAGAAGGTTAAGTTCTAATGTGTATTTTGAATAGAGTGCGCTGAAATAATTGCCTCATAAAGCAATGCATTGACCAGCCTGCTAATGGCTGTATAGTGCAAAACTCAGCAAAGAGTGCCAAGCTTACTGGAAAAAATGCTGTGGCACTACTTTTGTAGCTTATATGAAGTTAACTTTTTTTTTAAACTAAAAAAATGTAAAATAATATCAAAAGAACTCTCCCCAAGTTGAAGTGTTAATGACTGCCAGTAAGTCTTGGGTAGATTTGATGGATAATGCAAGAAGAATAAAGAATTAATCTTCACTCCAATATTAAAATATAAAGCAAAAATAACTGATATCTAGTCTATTTCACTTGGGTTCAGCCAGCATCTTATTTCTTCCAGTCTCTACATTTATTAACAAAATCTGTTCATTTATTTGGTAAAGTAATATCTGCTGAAGTTATACGTCCACCACTAGAATGTGAGCCAGTTTCTGGTTTATGAACTTCACATAAATAAGAACAAGTTTAACACAGAAAGTGAATCACAAACACTAGCTATAAACATTGGTCTCAGAAATCAAAGCATTTCAGCTCATGCTTACATCAATCCCTGTTTATCAAAACACTTAGGCAAAGTACAGACATTTTAAAAACCTGGCATGGAATTGATCTGAGTTATGTGGTTTTCTATAAACCACGTAGTTTAGATTAGTTGTGAACAAACACACATTCACCTTTTGTTGGGGGAAGGTGGGACAAATCAAATCTTACCATTGTTCCACCATTTTTACAACAGTCTGTGTGTGCTGAATTTCTGTTCCGTTTCATATAAAGACTGGTTTTGTGTACCAAACTTCTGTTCAGTTATGGGTATAGACCAGTTTCCGATCACTTATACTAGTAAAAGTGTAATGTCTATACCTGGCCTTAGACTTGTACTGTAAGAGTCACTGAAGTCAGCAGGACTTTAGTACATGCTTAGGGTTAGATTACAGTAAGAGGTGGGATTGGCAAAAAAGGATTCAGAAGCATGAATCAGGTATCATCCAGGAACCTTATTCATGGCACCTGGATAACAAAAATAAATAAATAAATAAATCAGTGAGTTAAATTATATGCATAATTAAAAATATAAAAATTAAAATGTCCTGTTCCACCAGGATCTCATAGTGCTGTGTATACAAGAAAGGTGATAAAATACAAATAAAGCATAATGAGAGGATGATGAGGTAAGGGCGAGGAAGCAAGAATTTCTTAAGGTCTGGAATGAATGAGCCTTGATTCTGATTTGGCAAGTCATCCTAGAGATGGAAGGTTTCATTCCTAATCAACCGTGAAAATTACAGACCATGTCCATACCTAAGGAGGGTGGAAAATGGAATTGTGGGCAGGGTGCTGACAGACTGTCATCTTGTTCATGACCTTACTGTAAAGTGGCTGGGTTCTAGCCCAAGCTACAATATTTACCCAATTTCAAGACATATTTGAATTTAAGATGACACCCACAACAATTAGATTGCACAATTACATTTATGAATTTAATTTTCCAAATACAGACTCTACTTAAATCTTAAGTGGTTTAACCTTAAATGCATCCACCACACTGATTCAGTGAGGCAAGCAGTGGTAGGGTGGCATGTAGTTGTTTTTGGGGGAGAGAGATTTTTTGGTCTAAACAGTAGGGAGGTAGACAACACCAGAGGGAGCTGGCCTGACCCCTGCCCCTTGCCACTTGCCCCACCACCACCTACCCCAGTGCTGCCTACCCTCCCCCCACATTGCCTGAACCCTCTACAGTGCCTGCCTCCCCTGGTACTTGCCCCCCTCATGCCTGCCTCCCTCCCTAGTCACACCTGCTGCCTGCTCCATCACAGCCTCTGCCCCCAAGTTGCCACTTCTGACTACCTACCACATATTCCCCACTTCCCCTGCCACTGCTACTTGTCCTCTGGCACAGCAGCTCCTGTCCAACCAGGCAGTAGTGATTGCAGTGGCAGCAGCTCTGGCCCTGGGGTCAATGCCACTGCTGTGTGGCCATTTGGCAGCCAAAGCAATTACATGTTCCATGTTCTGGGCCAAAGCCAGGGCCAGAGCTAGAGGAAACTAATTGTTGAGGCAGCATCAGGGGGAGAGGTGGGGAGACAGAGAAAAGGCTGGGAGGAGGGGTGGCATGGGACAGAGGCTGTGGGAGCAGAGGCAGCAGTGGAGGGATGGGGGGGAGGAAATGGATGTGGTTACAACTCTGAGCCCATATGGGGCTGGAGGTAGAGTCACAGCAACCTCCTGCTCCCCAACTTGTGCTCAAATCAAAGATGAGGGGCTTTTAACTCTATGTTGAATGGGTAAAAAAAACAAACAAAAACCCACTCATCATGGATTTGAGTAAATATGGTAAATCCCAGCACAACACAACTCAACACTGGTCTAACTCAAAACATGTTGAACCCCTTTTCAGACGGACTGGTCCTAGGATTCTGGCTTTTCTCTGCACAGTTAGGTCTATGCTTTCCAAAGTACTGTCTCTCCCTTACAAATTCACCCAACAGCCAATACAGTTAAATCCCCCACTTACAAGACCTTGATCTAGATGTCAGGCAGAAAGGCAATCTTCTTGGAAGTATCTCAGTGCTAAAATTCACTTTCCATGCTGGAACTTGAGTCCGGTGACCTTCAGAGTAATACAAAACACATACTTTCTCCAAGGGTTTTTCCTGGCTTTATCTATTAATGTATCATAGGAGTTCAGGGCAAGGAGATATACATTTAAAAGGCTTTTGTGCAAATGTCTTCATGTTGTGTGTTATTTCTAGTAACAACTGAATTTCAAGAAATTATGAGTGAAATCATGCTCCACTGAGTCTACCTGTTTTTCAAAGGCATTTTACTTTCCCTCAAGAGATTTAAATTTTTTACTTTACCATTTCTGAAACATTTAGACACACTTTGTAAAGGCTTTAATATACATGTTTAAATGCAGTATATCTTCCTTCTCAGCAGTGAGGTATTGAGGGATATACATGACTATTTTATGTTATATGAAAATACCAGAAAACCAAAAACAAAGACTGGCAAAATTTAATTAGCATTTAGGCAAGTAATGTCTATATTACTTATACTTATATGCATTCTATATCATAACATATAGGCTATATGTTAGGGGAAAATATGCAAAGAGCTTCCCCCTGTATGTTAAGTAAAACGGTATTACACAGTATAATATAACAACTCAAATATATAATGATAATTCTACAGTGAAATTAATTAAAAAACTCTGATTTCTTCTTTCTTGATCTACAGCCACATAATTTAAAAATACAGAGTATTAAATGAAAAGCTAGTGACACAACTCTGTGTTTTATGAAAACTAATGGATTGGGACACTGATTACTGGAAGTATAAATCAGAATCAGAGATCTTAAAATGTCATAAACTAAGCATGCCTCATTCACACAATGGGTGATATTACCAGAATTATTTGATTGATTTATGGATCTCTTTGTAATCAGTATGTCCCCTTTTCTCCACTCATTATCTTTTTTGCAAAAATATTAAAAGCTCCTTGACTGCAATGTAAATCAATAAGTTCCCTGTATGTATATTTCTAAACTAAATGCCAAACAAAAGTTAAACTTTTATTTTAAAAAATGGAAGTCTATATACACCTATACAAATAAAACTAAATAAAACAAACCAACAAAAAAACAATAAGGAATAACAAGCATATGCTTTCAACTGCACATGCAAACATTCATTGGTACATACAATTCTATTATGAAGATCTCCAATTTCTAATTAATGCAATACTGCAGAGCATGCCAAGGGCATTCTTTAGCTTCTTCCTAATGCATAATGTGTCATATCATATAATTCTATGTTTGCCATCATTAGGATCTTCTACCGGCTTCAAAAAAAGTTCTTGTTTTCAAAATAGGACCTTGTTAACATCTTTCAAATTACAAATAAACAGGATCTTTAAGGATTCATTCGCTATCCAAAGGTATAAAGCAAACATTTTAAAAAGAAGGGCAAATGTAAAGTTATGGTACTGGACTAAAACTCAAAAGACAGGGGTTCACTTACTGACTGCCACAGAATTTTTGTGTTATCTTGGACAAGTCATTTAATCTGTCTTTGCCTCATACCCCCATCTGTAAACAATTTTCCTTTTCCCCACCTTCTGTCGGCTCTATCTTTTTAGACTGTAAGATCCTTGAAGCAGGTTCTAATTCTTACTATACACAGGCAGCATGTCTAGCAAAAAGGAAACCAGTCCTTTAATTACTAAAATATCCTTTAAAAAAATCTATCTGCAGGATGGAAAATATTTGGTTCTGAGCAAACAACAGGCTACAGAAGGAAAAAGACTCTTTAAACCCCCTCTATATGTGCACTATATACATAGTAAAGGCACTATAGGATCTATGTGTGAACCCCACAATTGGGCCTCCTGCCATGCCACACTTGTATGGCAGGAGATGGGACTATGGGAACCAGAATAAGATCCTATCATGGCTTATTACTTGTATAGATGGAGCATGGGATTGCCATCCTGGACTCCCCCTGTATAGCAAATAGGGGACTCAGAATCCCAGCTGCATCCCAGATGCAGCCAGAACTGCGAGTCCCACATCTGACAGGACTTGTAGTCCCAACTGCTTCCCACATGCAGCTGGGGCTGCAAGACCCACAACTGATGGAACTTGCAGTCCTAGCTGCACACTACATGCAGCTGGGAATGGGAGTCCCATCATCTGATGGGTCTTGCAGCCCCAGCTGCATGTAGGATACAGCCAGGACTGCAGATCCTGCAGCTGACAGTTATTGCATCCCCAGCTGTATGTGAGGCATGGCCAGGACTGAGAGTCCCATCAACTGCAGAACTGCGATCTCCTAGGTACAGGGAGCATGGTAGGCACCCAATGGCTGAGGAATCACAATTTCTAAAGCCTGCTAGCTGCACAGTGCATGGAGTGTTCCCATGGCTGGGAGATCATAGCTACTGTGATCCCCCAGCTGCAGTGGTGTACCATGGACCCCTGGGGCTGGGAAATTGCAGCCACACCCCACAGTGGACAGGACCCAGAGTCCTTCAGCTGTGGGGTACTGTGGGGAATGAATGTTCCCTTAGCTGCAGGACTCCCAATCCCAGCTGAGCATGGTGCATCCCTGCAGCTGGGAACCTGATCAGCTGACAGGGCTCCCAGTCACTGGGGAGGTCCCGATACACATACAAATTAAAGGTGGATACCAACCAGTTATAAAGTTAGTACACATTTTCAAGGTCTAACTTTATAGCTGTTTGGAGCTTTTATGGTATGATAACTACTTTGCACGTGTAGCTGGTCTTGTTTTAATTGTGTAATTAACAGGATAATTGCGCTATAGCTGTAACGTGTAGAGGGGACCTTTGGGATAGAAATGAAATGTCTATGTCACTGAACAAGATTCTCCATTAGGATGCTAAGCAATTATTTCTAGTGTTTGAAGACTGAGAAATATTTGTCATTGATAGCATGACATTATTATTATCATGACAGCCTAGAGAGTTGGGCAGACCAGAACCAGAAGAAGTTTAACACTTCCAAGTGTAAGGTGCTCCATCTGGGGGCAAACAAGCCACAACATAGATACAGGCTCGGTCGTGACAGCTTGACTTGCACCACAGCTGAAAGGGACCTACAGATGATGATCGACAATCACGTGAATATGAGCTGTCAGTGCAATGTGGTGACCAGCAGGGCAAACAACACACTGGCATGCATCAACAGATGCATCTCATGTAAAACTAAGGAAGCGATAGTTCCACTGTACTCAGCATTGGTGAGACCGCAGTTGGAGTACTGCGTCCAGTTCTGGATGCCACACTTCAATAAGGACATGGAAAAAACTTGACAGCGTCCAGAAAAGAGCCATCCATATGATCAGGGAGTTGCAAGGCAAGCCATATGAGGAAAGGCTGATGTACCTGGGACTCTTTAGCCTAAAGAAAGGGGACTTGATAGTGGCTTACCGCTATATCAGAGGAGTGCATCAGGAGCTTGGTGAACAACCGTTCACTAGGGCACGCCTGGGAAAACCAGGACCAATGGATACAAACTCCTGGAAGGCTGCATCAGGCTTAATACCAGGAAAAACTCCTCCTCAGCCAGGGTGCCCAGACTGTAGAATAAACTTCCTCCAGAGGTGGTGCAGTCACCTACTCTGGCAGTTTTCAAAAGGAGACTGGACAGTCACCTCACTGGGATCACTTAACCCCAGCTGTCTTCCTGCTTAGAGCCGGGGGGCTTGACCTGATGATCTGCAAGGTCCTTTCCAGCCCCTAACAATCTATGAATCTATGAACAATCTATGAATATTGAAAAATATGCTATTTCTTGTCATTTCTACAAAATGCTAAGTTGAGTTACATTTTTTCTTTGCCTTTAAGGAATTTTCTAAATCTAACCCTGGGTGGAATACTGGTTCTATTAAAGTTATTCACAAAACATCCCTTGGGCTAGGGACAGACATTCAAAAAGCCTGAGCCTGAATTGATTCAATCTTTGCAGATTAGTCTAACTTGGCTAGGCTGAATCTGTTTTTAACTTCAGAGACATTCCAGAAATGCAGGCACATGCCTGCAGTGGCTCAGGCTCAAAGCCAAGGGGCACTAGAGTAGCCTTCCTTTCCCTTTCCTTTCCTTCCCTTCCTCAATGCTGAGCTGAGGGGGGCATGGCCAGGCCCCAGCAGGACACTGATTAGGGAGAGGTCTCCCCCCCCACTTCTGATCACCTCAGCAAGGAATTGATAACACAGTGTTTATCATCCCTAACCCATTAAGAAAACAACACAGCGACATTGCCGGCCACCTGTTGATTCTGCCTTTGTCCCCTCTGCCACAACATGGACCATAGCCAGCATATGGTGTGCTAACTAATGCTGAGAGATGTCTGTGTAAGGCAGAGGGGACCAGGAAATCCCTGCTTAGCAGGGAGTGGGGAGGAGAGGGGAGGGGGAGCAGGGGGAAACCAAGCAGACACCTGCAGTCTCTGCCATGCTCCAGCCAGGGAGCAAAGGGGAGGGGGCAGCTATGCTTTGGAGCAGACAGCCCAGGCCAGAGAGCATGCCAGGATGTTGGGGAAGTCTGGTTTAACTTAAACCAGCAAGGGGCCTGGGACAGATATTACTTAAACTGGTTTGACCCAAATCAGTTAAGTTTGATACTACATTCTAAACTGGTTTGACTCAAATAAGTTTGATACTACATTCAACCAGGTTTATCTCAAACCAGTTTCAGCCATTTTCAGACTGGTTTATGTGTACTGAACAGCTGTTGTTACAGGTTTAAACCAGTTTCTGATCACTTAAGCGGGTTTGTGTGTAATGTCTATCCTTAGGCTTGATGTCAATGGATGCAGCATATCACACTCAAAGCTTACTTTTAGAGATGGAAAAACCATGAAAAGGAATATGGCAATTTCCTGTTATTTATATAGCTATTTTTTTAAATGCACAAATAAGCAGACTATGGTAATAAGCTGAATGAGAAAAAAAAAACAGACCAGCAATGTGCAGTGTAATTCCTAATCGTAATGTGATACTGTATTTCAATCATTTTTGTTTGTTTTTTATTCTTGGCCAGACCATAAAGACCTGCTGACAAATATATAAAACATTATGGTAACTTCTGTTCAATCTCATTTCATGCCCCTTCATATCCTTACACTTGACTGTGTGCATATGAATAACAAAAGAAAATTGAGCATGTTCACCTGGTGGCACATCCAGGAGAGAACAGATCTAATATGGCTTATCTGGCAGTTACTTACATGAAATGTGCTAAATGTACCTCAAGAAAGTGAAACATGCTTATTAATTTAAAATAATAGAAAGCTATGTGTATTCATTTGTCAGATTATTCAAAAATATTTCATAATTTGAAGCATTATAATAAGTTCTCTGTCACAAGAAGCTTTTTTTTTTTGTGCATTGCACAATTCTTCCATTATACAGTTGATAGATTTTTGGCTTCTTTTTCCTAGCTTCGGCTTTTGCAATAAACCAAAATATATGAAAAGTCCATATGCAAAAAATGAGAAAAATGTAACTGAATAGCTACCAAATTCTGCCCTCCCCTCCCCCCCATGGAAAATTATACAAATATCAAAAATATGTGAATAACTGACTTGTGATGAAGTAAAATCCACTGTATCAGTATGTTTTTAAAAAGTCCCTAAACCCAGAAAATGCATGATAGTCTGGAGTAGTTTAATGTACTCATAACAAAGTACATTACTGAGTAATGTGATCATCACAAACTAACACTTCACACCATACTATTTTTGTTTCCATTTCACTGGAAACCCTCTGCTTTGGAGAATACTAAAGGAGAGGGACTATTACATCCACATCCAGATTCCTTTCCCTTCAGTCTATCAATAAGATCTGAGAGCCTCAGTCATTTATTTTCATAAATATCCTGTGAAGAAACAAAGTGCTATTCCCCTAATCTTACAAACCAGGAGTTGAGAGACAGGGACTAAATCCTGAAAAGAAAAAGTTTTCTGAATGCTTTGGAAGGTCTGATGCTAAGCAACTTGTCCAAAATTAGTAAGGATGTCCATGATAAAGCAGAGGATTGAATACGGGTCTTCCTAAGGTTCTTAGCCACTGGACCATTCTTTTTCAAACATCACTTTGAGCAATGTCAGCCATTCCAAAATGTGGAAACCAGTCTCCTCTTTCTTTAATCTTTATTGTTGTTATTTTAATGGATTAGACTCTGACCTCTATAACTCCAAGATCATGAACATACTGTACTAAATAATGTATGTGTGTTGATGGTTGGTACCTTAACTTCTCTAAGTCTTAGTATCCCTATGTGATAATCAAGGATAATATATCATCTGAGGATCAGTTAATTGGCACTTTTACAGTACTCTGAACACATGATGTGCCTATGTAAATTATTAGGTTTTCTTTTTTCCTTCACATATTAATATTTCTGGTGCTTTAAATTTCAGGATGTACTTTTTGGACATTCAGAGTTTCTTATATGGTTTATAGTGTAGCAGATTAATTAACTAAGTAGTGGGGAGGAAAGAGGGAGAAAGGGTAGGGAATAGATCTGGTTTCACTGTTGCTTCTTTTGTAAGTTACAATGAATAAAGGCAACATAGACTGATGAGGCTCGTTTGTTAGGCAATGTAGTATTATATCTTACTAGCTTCAGTGATGATATACTTATACTATATGACTTATTTTTGTAATGTAAAGTGGAAGTTCTTTTTTCAAAAATATGTACTAATATACAAATAATAAAGAATGTACAGAGGTACTCTTATTTTGTGCTAATTCCAGTACAACAACAGGAGTAAGGTTACCTATATAGAAAGAGATTAGATATAGCTCAACCAACTTTGCATATCTTCTGATCCTACTCCACTCCAGGACCCACAAAAAGTCCCTACCCTGCAAGCAGTGTTCATTGACAGCAAAAGGCAACGGAGGACCATTTCTACTTATAGAGAGTTATTCTCCACTGCAAAGCACTCTGTTTTAAAAGGAACTTCCAAAGATGCCTTCAAGTGTAAGAGTCCCTAAAAGAATGAGACGCTGGCACTATCTCAAGGGAGTCTGCAAGCAGTATGGTTGCCACAAGATTTTTCAAAGAATGATCTAGTTTTTATGCTGTATCCTTAAGACTGTGAAATGTAGGCGTGAAGTTTCTGCTACTAGTAATCATATAAATAAGTTTATGGAATCTCAGGTTTGCTAGCTCCTGCATCTTTGGCAGATATATCTCATCATGCTTCAAATTAGCTTGCATAACTGTCATGTCACAAGCTTCCCCTGCTCAGTTGTTATGCAAAGTCCCAGGCAGACCTGGGTAACATGTTCTAAAGCCCTTGACACTGCAGTTATGCTGCTATTAGTATCCAAGCTAGCTTGGGGGTCTCTATACCATCTGCAATCACATTGCAGGATAGACGCATCATCACTGAAGTTGTTATATTCAAGGAAATTTGATTTCAATGGCTTCTCCTGGTTCAGTAATGCATTAGTTTTCATTCAGCTTTAAAAAGTAGACTTATACAAATGGATGTCCATGCAATATTTTATATCCTTAAACTTTTTGACTTGAGGCACACCTTGAAAAATTCAAGTTCTTAGTCTTCACCTATCTAACTACAGAAAAATGAAAGAGCATTTTTTCTGTTGCAAAGCACTCAAGAAGTTCACAATGCTATGGATTAGTATTATCTTGTGAACCGTGTTTGTGCACCTAACAGTGTTAACATTGTATGGCACCCTGTGGCACACCTGAAATGATCTGAAGGCACCTACAGGATGTCATGGCATCACTGCTGTAGACTTTATGTTAGCAATCTTTCAGAAGAGGGATGTCAAACATTCCTAAGAGAAAAAACTAGACTCTGTGATTAACTATGGCCCATGAACTAAAAATATAAAATCAGGACTTAATATTCTACTTAATCCACCATGAATCTCCTTCTCCCACCACAGCTCCCTGTACAGTGACTGAGTTTCTTAAACATAGAGGGCAACCTGGGTGACAGGTCGTTTGGCCAAGACTCAGTGTAGGAGACAGTTACCTCTGGTTGGCCCGTGCACCTCCTGAATCAGGAAGAGCTCTTCAATGCAGATCAGAAAGGAACACGACCGATCTAACTTGGCCGAGTCTTCTTCCCAAGAGATGTCTGGATAATTGAAGTCGCCCATGACAACCATGGCCCATGCACTAGCAGCTTCTACCAGTTCTCGAGAGAACTCCAGATTGAACTCCTCCCTCTGGTTTGGTGGTCTATAGTATACACCTACAGCTAGGTCTCTCTTGCTGCACCCCCACCGCAGTTTAATCCAGAGAGTTTCAAGCCTGAGTGTCAGTTCTCTGGAGCTGATATCGGCCTCAAAGGAGGTATACTACTTCCTCACATAGAGAGCTATACCTCCACCTTTCTTCCTTACTCGGTCCTTTCTGTACAGGGTATAGCCTTTATGGCTACATTCCAATCATGTAAGGAGTCCCACCAGGCCGCCATAATTCCTACTAGATTGTAATGCCTAGTGGAGAATAGGAGGACTAGCTCCTTCTGCTTGTTCCCCATGCTCCTGGCATTAATGTACAGGCACCTGAGTCCTCCAGTTGAGACCCTCAACTTCCTGTCGCACTGAAGGAGAACTATTCCCTCAGCTCCTGCAAGTTTGGCTCTCCTAATGTTCCCATCTATAGAGGTTTCTTTTACATTGGTCCCTGGGCATGTTCCAGTCAGTGTTTCCCCATCCCGCAGAAATCTTAGTTTAAAGCCCTATCTAGGAGATCAGCCATCGTGGCTGAGAACAGGGACTTACCTCTTACCTGCATCAGGATAATACATGCATGTCTAAACCTTTGAAGTCAGCGGCAAATTTCTAATGGCCTGCTGATGATGGCAAAGCTCCCTTTACTGCCTTTTACCCCCATCTTCTCCCAGATTCCTGTATTTATGGTAGTTTGGTTAATCTTAGAACTTCAGGAAGTATTTTGTGTTTGAACTTCCAGTGAAGTCTCCAGCGCTGTCTCTACATCAAAATGACTATATTATTTAACCATCCTAATGGTAAAAGTAGGAATTATGTTCAGTGTTTTCATGCAGTGTCCTCCCTACTACTGCATACACACACATTTTCTTTCTTGGGAAAATGTGTCATTTAGTGAAGGGCTAGTCTGGAATGTCTTTCGAGCACTCTGAGCCCAGACCATGGGTCTAAGCCTTCCTGTGTACAGACAGCTTACCTTGAAAATTTAGGACTTTCTCTTCCATAAAGCTCAAATAAGCAGGCTATGATCAAGGATAGTTTTGAAAGACAGAGGAACATACAGGGTGTGGGTACTCTCAAGTGAGTCTCTTAAACATCAAAAGGTAGGGTACTCTGAGATTCAGCCAAACCCTCCTGTTGGAGCCTTTCCATTTTGTATAAAATAAAGTATTCATAGAGACAGAGAACAAGTGAGGAAGGTTAGGATACTCACTTGGGATGTGTAACACTTGGGTTTCAGCCCCTGATGCAATGCTTGATTATTTATACAAAAATGGAATAATGTCAATATTTGAGATGGGGAGTACCCAGCCCAAAATATCAAACTAGCCTGGGTATTAAAGTGTTGGAGTTGAATACTCAAGTCCCTCTGGGGACCTAGTTTTGTATCAAATTAAATAACCTTTTTTTTCTGAGTGGGGCAGGGTCGGGGGAGAGGTAGAGGGGTGTGATCAGGAATAAATAAATAAATAAATTGGTAAATTCAACTTGAAATGTTTCCATCTGGTTTTCAGCCAAATCAAAACAGTCAATTATTCATGCATCTCTAGAAATGGGAGTTATGTAAGTACCTCAGGCCTGCCTACACATGGAGTAACTCAGGAATAGCTATTTCTAGGTACAAGAGTGCCTTGTTCTTGTTGGATCAACCCAGCACTTTCAAAGTATTACAGATCTAAAAAGGAACAAGATAACTTTACTCCAAAATAGGTATGTCCACCCATGGAGTTAGAAATAGCTATTCTTTAAATAACTCATAACTCAGATATAATAACTGAAAATATGTATAGGAGATATGCAGTGTGGGCTAGTTTGACATAATGTTTAAGTAACTAATGGGCATGAAGTAATAGTCTGTATTATATTCTACCATTTTTGCCATGTATGTTAAAAAGTATCATATTCTATGAATATTCTAACTTTCCTTATTTAATAATGGATATGAAAAGTTAGATATATTACATATGTTTATTAGTTACTAAATCCTACCAACCTGTTATAGTTTTATTAAAGATTTTGGCTTGATCCTATCTGTAAATAACCCAAGATAACCCAATTTTGTGCTATAGATATGAAGAAAAAAATCTAAAGCCACTGATTTTTCTTTTGTTGTGAAGAATCTCACGATCAAAACCTGTAGCTGGGACACATATACAGAGCTGTAACAGAACACTTTAAACATTAACAAATCAAACACTTAACATGCATTTTTTAATTTTAATGTGCATATAGTCTGATTTCAATACACTTCTTTTTAGGTTATGTAAATATTATGACTCTTCCTGACTTTAGATAGAAAAACTGAGGCAGTGACATTAAAAGATTTGCTCAATACTAAGTCACTGACAAGAACAGGGAGAAAAAAAGATGGCCAGAATCCCACATGTCATATTCCTCTGAATTCTTTACATTTCCCTTTTTCCAACATATACACAATTAACAAGATTATCTCTACCATTAGTTATGTTTAATGTAGGAGATAAGACCATATATTCGTTTTCAAATTAAATGTATACATATAAATACATTTGAAAATGACTACCAATGAGGGTCTGGTAAAAAAATGTGAGAGAGAAAAATAGCCAATATTTAAGTTTTTACAACCAATACCTCAGTACCACTGATGGCTGCAACCAGTTCATAAATTCCATTGCTGTCTTCTGACTTGCGATGTGGTCATGCAGAAAATATTTCATAGGAAAAAGTGTTAGCTAGCTAGAGGCAGTATTGTCGATCACTACTTGGAACTGCAACTACTGGTACGTGACTATGTATTCATTTCATGCACTATAACACCTAATGTACATGACAAAATGTTGAATATAAAGTTAATTCACAAACTAGAGTAGCTGGTGTTGCTGAAACTGTATAAAAATACACTGTTCCTTGTCCCCTCTCAGCTTTCTTGCAGTTTCAGTATCACTCAGTTTTATCATTCATTTCAGCTTTACTTAGTTCATTAAATATAGAGAATGCTTTGCAATTTTTCGTATCTATGTAGTTTAACTATTACCATGTTAGAATAAAAAGTTTTCAGAATTCATTATGAGAAAAATGTATTTCTTTAAAATAGGTCTTTAGCTGGGTAAGTTTCTGTTGGATGACAAGTTTTATGGTAATATTTATGTTTAGGATGTTTCCATGTTGTTATTATGTTATATGCCTCAGTGTCCCTGTAAAATTAGTACACAGGGAAGGAAAGGTAATGGAGTCCCTACTAAGTGCCAGAGCTGCCCACACCTGCGACAAGAAAAAAGGGATCTTCAGAATCAACAGAACTTGAATAGCAATATTGACACTAGCTGTGTTTGGTACTCACCGTTAGAAGATGCTCCAGAGGAGACAAAGGGAAGAGATTGAGATAAGTATGAAAATGGAGAGGGCAGACTGAACAAACACAGTGTGGGCTGGTGGGGGGTCAGTCTGAAGGGAAAGACCAGCTGACTACCTTTGTGGCTCCTGGTTGGGCAGACTGGAGAGAGAGAACAACCAAGCAACTTCTGGGGTGTGAACGTCACATGTCTCCCAAAGCTACGGAGGGGCACAGCGACTGCCCGCAGGCAGTGGCAGAGATGGTGTCAGTGGCAGAGGTATGGCAACGGTGAGCACGGAGCTCCTACAGGTGGCTGCAGCGGTGTCAGCAGTGAGACGGGGTGGTGGCGAGTGACAGTGTCTGCAATGGCCAATCTTGGGGGTGCACTACCAATCTCAGGGGATTCACATGCACCCGCTATGCATCACCAATGTTCTGAGGTGCTCAGAGATGTGTGGGCCACTTCATCTGGGGACAGAAGAACTAAATCTTCTGGAGGAACTATAAAAACTCTGCCTGGGTGGACTTTTCCCCAATAAATTCCTTTGTTGAAGAAGAGCCATCTGTTATGCTACTCAAAACTTCAGACTACACTCCTAAGTCCCTCACTTTGGAGCTAAACTGGAATTAAATTTTCTCAGGCAGAGATGTGGAAACCTAGGTAGAACAAGGAATCCAAGGCCTCAGAATGGATGGAGCTAGGGCTTTCCCCCCAACTACTCTAAAAGCCATGTATGGGCTGGCTTTAGGGGGTACTTGCAGATACCAGACAAGGTTGGAGAGATACCAAGCAAATACTTCCCCCTCACATACACCCCTCCCCCATGGGGAGGGGGATCTGTGACACAATGGACTGACAATATTTGTACTTGCAAAATCAATGCTATTAACATTTTATATCTTTTTTTTACCTGTAAAATGTACTTGACTAACTCAGACTTAGATTTCGGGTCATGAACACCTTTACCCAATCCATCTCTCCCTAAGGATGACCAACTTGTGGAATTCAGAGTTCTAAAAGAGAAAATTATGCACGGATAACATCCAACAAAAATATACACCTCTGTGTATCTATGTCAAAGGAATTAATTAACAAGTAGCCCAAACAAAAGAAAGGGACATGCATGACAAATTTTTAGTTACCAATTTTGTCTTGGTAACTTGGTCTGATTTTCAGAAAATGTTTCCTGTTGAGCTGAATACACTTAATGCTTATTCATTTAATGTCATTAATTTAATGCATTATTCATATAATTCATTAATTTATACATTAGCATTTTATAAAAATTACTATTTTTTGTATTCTGTAGCATCATATTATGGGGAGAAAGTCAACAGGAAGACAATAAAATATCAAAATGTTAATACAAATTACAAAATAACAGCAAAACAGTCAGCAAAGATTCTGTTTTACATGGCTATAGTTGGTCATTTTGAAAAAGAGAAATAAATAATTTCCAAATAATATGGGAATGCTAAAATTTATAACTACCCTATTTATGAAGAAACCAGGTTTTCCTATTATAAAATGTTCTGTTAATAGAACTCCTAATTCACCATTGCTAGAAGTATTTTAAGGAGACAGAAGATTTATCATCCAAACCTGACATGAAATTCAAGCATTTATGTTAGAGGGGGAATGATATATCATTCTTATGTAATTTTAAAATATCTCAAAGAACTTCTGCTTTTTTTCCTAAAACAAGGTAATATTTGTTCTTATTAGATGAGAAAACCATTCGTTAGTGTTTTCACTTGGGAATATACTGGGAGGCATTTTAGTGTATTTACATGGCACATCCCTATTCTGAGAAAACTGAATATGTGGACAAAAACATCCAAGATGATGTCAAGGTGAATGAGAAGGAAACAGTGGAGAAACTGTCAGACAACAAACTGTACCTCTACTACCACTAAGGAATTCAGGAGCAACTAAATAAACATCACCTTATGTAATGTTATAGAAGGGACATAGAAGAGCAAGTTATTATGAAAAAGTACAAATGAAATTATCTTCTATTCAATCACATGTACAAAAGCATACAAATCTACCATAAATAGTAAATGTATGCAGCAAGGAACATACAGTCATTTTCAGGTCTTTTTATGTAACGATTTAGAGAATAGCTAAGACTATAGCCACCAACATTGCCATTAGGCCTATGTGAAGCAGCTAGTATTCATTTTGGATTCGTCCGATTTGGGAGACAGTGATTCGATTCAGTAATTCGAATCACTGTCCCAATTCAATTTGGATACATCTCCAAATCAGTCAGGCCAGGCCCATCTCCCACCCCTCTCCCAGCCCAGCAATGAGTGCCCCAGCTCCCAGCACTTGTCAAAAAAAAAAAAAAGCTTCAGATCACCAGGTGCTGCTGGGCAGGGGGCAATCCCTGCTGCCTCCCACTGCCCCACATTGCATGTGGGGCTCTGGACAAGCCTCCTGACCCCTGCCCTCACTCCCTCAGCCCTTGCATGGCTGCCCTGCGTGGACCAGCTCCTGCCCTTTAAGAAAAAAGGATATAGGTTATCTGATAATTTTTTATATTAAGCTATTATATCTAAGCCCAAAGGAAGGTAATCCCAATGAGGATCAAAG
>NW_017729002.1:12036367-12037030 GCF_001723915.1 Gavialis gangeticus
CAGGTCCCTTCCGACCCTAGAAAATATGAAACTATGAAATTAGCATTACTGAGTAGACATGGCTGAACAATCCAGTTTTTCTACAATTATTTTTTGCTTTTTAAAATACATATGTTTTACCTTTATTAATTGTTCATTTTATTCTTCTTCTGTAAATGTTTAAGTAAAGTAACCCTCTTCATTGATATTGTACTTACACAGAAGGTGAACAGAAATAATTCCACAGGGTATTATGACGACACCTAAAATCATGATGAATTCACAATGGTTAAAGTAATAAGACACTTAAGATGTTTGTTAAAATATGACACAAAAAATAGAATTGTGCAAGAACAGTTTCATAATCATTTTCTTGCTAAGATATAATGATGAAGATGACAGATTTATTTGTGTAGCAGACAGTTCAAGTGGCCGCAGCCTTAGTCCTGGACTACTGATATAGATACAGCAAAACAGTAGAATACAGTAGAATATTCACAGTGAAGGTGGTTCATAGATTTCATAGAAGATTAGGGTCAGAAGAGGCCTTGGTAGATCGTTGAGTCTGGCCCCCTGCCCTGAGCAGGAAAGAGCACCTGGGTAAGGTGACCCAAACCAGGTGCTTGTCCAGTCTCCTTTTACAGATCTCCAAGGTAGGGGAGAGCACCACCTCCATTGGAAGTG
>NW_017729002.1:12042030-12047135 GCF_001723915.1 Gavialis gangeticus
GTTCATAGATTTCATAGAAGATTAGGGTCAGAAGAGGCCTTGGTAGATCGTTGAGTCTGGCCCCCTGCCCTGAGCAGGAAAGAGCACCTGGGTAAGGTGACCCAAACCAGGTGCTTGTCCAGTCTCCTTTTACAGATCTCCAAGGTAGGGGAGAGCACCACCTCCATTGGAAGTGCATTCCAGATTCTGGTAACCCTTACCATAAAGAAGTTCTTCCTGATGTCTAATCTAAATCTGCTCTCTGTCAGTTTGTGCCTCTTGTTTCTAGTAACTTCAAGAGGCGCCCTGGTAAACAGAGCATCTCCTATTCCTTGCTGTCCCCCCCACTGATGAATCCATAGACTGCCACCAAATCCCTTCTCAGCCTTCTCTTGCGGAGACTGAAGAGATCCAGGTCCCTTAATCTCTCTTTGTAGGGCCTTACCTCCAGGCCCCTAATCATCTGAGAAGCCCTCCTTTGGACCCTCTCAAAGTTTTCCACATCTCTCTTAAAGTGTGGTGCCCAAAACTGAAAGCAGTACTCCAGCTGCAGCCTCACCAATGCTGCACAGAAGGGAAGTATCACCTCCCTAGACCTGTTCCTGATGCACCTGCTAATGCATGATAGAGTGTAGTTAGCTTTACTAATATAAAGTGGATTCGGATATAACTAATTCTGATCTCCTCTAGGTTATAATATATGGATTAACAGAGGTCAACATTTAAATGGAAGAATGAAGGGATTCAAGATGACATGGGGATTTTCTTCAAACTTGACTTGATACTTAAGCAACTCAACTTAAAAATCGGGTGTTTCTTTTTAAATTTCTAGTTTCATCTGTTTTTTGTTTATCCAAGGCCACAGCTCATGTATCGGAATGTATAAAGAAAATGTGTCTCTTGTCCTCAAGTTTACCTATTGGCTAAAGAGATTTCACTTTAATTTTAAAACACGACTCATTTTTGTTAGACAAAAAATATGAGAAACAACAGCCCAAAAGTAATTTGTTACTAGAGGTTAGGATGGAAGGTGAAATGCAGGCATTAACTAGAGCATGAACTATCTGCACTCACTTCATTAAAAACAACTATTTAAATGAATTTAGAGATAGCCATTATTTGTGTCAAATAATAATGAATTAGTACAGATTATAATTAAAATATTCTAATGGGAATCACGGAAATCAGGAGATAAGGCATAGTAGCCGTCCTATGCCTTTATATTATAAATGCCATATAAAATATAAATTATGTAAACTTTAAACATGACACATCCAGTTTTTACTGCCTCATTTCAACAAGACTTTTGATTAAATAATGTATTTATGAAGTAGAACTCAGTAATAGCCAATAAATTACTATACATCTTGACATTTTTATCTCACCACCTATCCAATGAAGAATTCTACAACTTTGTTTAAATTCAGTTCATCATGCATTCATTAACCCAGATACAGATAAATACCAGGTCTACATTTAAAATAAAGTTAAGCATAACTCTGGATTCAAGAGTACATTATTTTTCCCCATAGAAAATTTATGGTGTAGTCATTTGAACCGAATTTGGTAAAAATAATGGGTTGTGTTAGACAGCTGTGTAGATATGTGTGGCTTGTTTATGAAGTGAGGGGTACAGGGGTTGAGGCTGGAGTGGGCAGGGGCAGGGTTAGAGAGGAGGAATCTGAAGCAGTGTCCTTTCATTACAGAATACAAAAAAGGATGGGGGGTAGGGAGAACTGTCAAACTTTTTGTGAAAAGTTCATGGCAAGATTTTTTAGCTAAATCCAAAGGGATATTTAGCACAGGAAAGCTAGTAGATACATAATCAATAACTTCAGTAGACTGCCTTCTTGTGATAAATTTTTAATAGCTGAGGGAGAAATTCTCTTCTTAAATGTAAATAGCTTTAATGATAGAAACATAGTTGCAACATTGATCATTCATGCTCCACTTCAAATCTGAACCACCTGAAACAAGCTAATGTCTCTGTTAAGCTTCCAGTACATGGGGCATTGTGCTGTCTGTAGTGATATTACCAACATCTGCCCATCCAGTAAGGAATTACTCATGGGACAACAGAAAGTCACCCGCAGTATCCAGAAGATAAATGCTTGAATCATATAAATAAAACCAAACAAAAACATTTAAAGCATTTATTTCCAATCTGGAATAGTGAATTTGCCTCTATTTATTATAATGGCATTATAGCACCACTACTCCTAAAACTGCATCATGTCCCAAAAAGGAAAGAGTACATATCTATGTGCCATATATATAATATATATAAAAATGTATATAAATATACATAAATATATAACAGAGTAATATAGTAATATATAAATATCCTATGACCCCAGCTGACTTCCTGCCCTTTGGGCAGGGGGCTGGACTCCATGATCTTCTGAGGTCACTTCCAGCCCTAATGTCTATGAAATCTGTAACAGTAATACAGGTTCAACTCACCTCTTTGTAAATATTTACCTCATCACCCACCATCCTAATTAAATGACTTATCAGATTTGCCTTAAGTAGACAGACAGACAGAGAGAGAAACAGAGATATTGACAATGAAATCAGACTGCCACCTTATACTGAGGCTTGACCACAGTGTATTGGAAACTAGGTTAAACTGACATCTTTTCCATTCAAGGAGCAAGGATGGACAATACTCTTTCATTGCCATTTATATGAGCTACAGATAATGCCAACTTGGGTGTTGGCTTTGTAGTCATGGCTATAAAGGACATAACTGTGCCCTCATGAATTTTGAGAAAATAAAACTTTTGGTAAAATGCAAAACATCATGTAATCATTCAGCACTTACATTTGTGGTGATCCAGTGTGGACAATACCTGCAAGGTTTCAACTTTTTAAATTAAGATACAAAGGCATTGGGTTTTAGGACAAGATTGCACCATCTTTGTTCCCCAAGGATACTACCTCTTGCATCCTGTACCTCGTGTAAGGCAAGTTCACCCTTTCTGAGCTGTGGACCCCATTTCTACAGAAACTCACTGCACTTAAGAACACATTCAGATGTAACACCAGCAAATTAGTCAGTAGATGCTTTTGGCAATTTTCTCTCTGTAGTTTACAAGTTTAATGGAGAAACAATGGTCACAGATCATATTCTCTACAAAACAACTAGATGCAGGATGAAGGACTCCTCGTCCAGACCACTGGAACTCCCCACAGCACAATCCAGCTACTTATAATATGTCTACACTGTGTTCATAGGCCCTTAAACTCATAGCAGCTTTTAAAAAAATATTTTTTGCACCCTTACGAGTTGTGTGGCTGATGATTCAAAAGGGTAGCATTATTTGGGACAGTATTATATGGTATTCAGCTAGGACAAGACCTATTTGTGCTGAGAAACTTACAGGCATATTAAATGCGAGTGGAAAAAGGTTTTTTTTGGCTGATATCCTTTATTGGAACAACTGCATAGTTGGGATAAAGTTAAACTTTTGAAAGCAAAGCATGCTATACAGTTGGTCCAATAAAAGATAGCCCTAAAAACACAGAATTCCTGGACCATCACACCTAGAACATCACTTTAACAGAGGCAAAATAAATGACATTCTTTATCCCATAGATATTTCTATTGGAATAAAAAATAGTTTTAAAACATTACTAGATAGATGCCTGTTCTATATAAAATCATGAAAAGCTGTAATACAGTAAACAGATGAATACAAGCAGTAATACAGTAAACAAATAAATCAGCCATTGTAAAGCTGAGAGATCTATTGGAAATCCTGTAGGTCTGGGAAACTTTTGGACTTCCTGAAACTAAAAAGAGAAGCCTACACCAGATGGAAAATGGGAATCATCACCAAGATGGACTACACAGCACTATCCCGCTCCTGTAGAGAGCGGATCAGAAAAGCCGAGGCAGAAACTGAACTCAGACTAGCCACAGGAATAAGGGACAGCAAAAAGTCCTTCTTCAGATATATGGGAAGTTGGTGAAAGAACAAAGGCAACCTAGGACCCCTGCTAAATCAAATGGGGCAGCTGACATTCAGGAAAAGGCCAGTCTCCTAAATGATTACTTTGTGTAGGTCACCCTGTTGGACAGGATGCAAAGCATCCAGGGTGTTGGAGATGGACCCACAATTGACATAGATCAAGTGAGGGAACACCTTGAGAGGATCAACATCCATAAATCCACAGGCCCAGATAGAATGCAACTGAGAGTCCTGAAGAAGCTGGCAGACATCATAGCACTTCCTCTGGTGAAGATATCTGAGAACTCATAGCACTCAGGAGATGTAGCAGAAGACTGGAAAAAAGCCAACATGGTCCCAATCTACAAGAAAGGAAGGAAGGAAGATTGAGGGAATTACAGGCCAAGCAGTCTGACATCCATCCCTGAAAAGATCCTGAAAAAAAATCACCAAAGTTTTGATCAGCAACAGGCTAACGGAAGACAACTTTCTGAGTGCCAGCCAACATGGTTTAATTGCTGGAAGGTCTTGCCTGACCAATCTCATCTCCTTCTATGACCAGGTGATACATGGTCTGAACAAGGAAGACGAGGTTGATGTCATCTATCTGGACTTCAAGAAAGCCTTTGACTTGGTCTCCCTGATGTCTTCATGGAGAGAGAGAGAGTAATAATTGATGGGAGCAAATCAACATGGTACAAGGTGACCAGTGGTGTCCCTCAGACCTCAGTACTCAGGCCAGTACTCTTCATCATCTTCCTTAACGATCTGGATTCGGGCATCAGATGCGTACTGGTGAAGTTCATGGACAACACTAAACTATGGGGGAAGGCAGTCACACTGGAGAGAGTCCAAAGGAGAGCCACCTGCATGATCAAAGGGCAAGAGAGCAAGCCTTAACAGGAGAGGCTGAGGGGCATGGGACTCTTTAGCCTGGAGAAGAGAAGGCTTGGGGGGGGGGGGACTTGGTGGTAGCCTATAAGTATATAAGAGATGTGCAGCAGGATCTGGGTGAACAGTTGTTCACCAGGGCTCCCCAAGGGATAAGAAGGTCTACCAGTCACAAACTTCTGGAAGGCTGATTTAGACTGGACATAAGTAAAAACTTCTTTACAGTCTGAGTGTCCAGGGTCCGGAACAGACTCCCCCCAAAGGTGGTGCAAGCACCTACTC
>NW_017729002.1:12047219-12054606 GCF_001723915.1 Gavialis gangeticus
GACTTGATGATCTCACAAGGTCCCTTCCAGCCCTTAATGCCTATGAAATCTATGAATCAGCATGAGGGGTATTCAACAATATTTAAGTAAATCAAAAAGGAAACACCTCTGCTTTGATCGTGCTACATTACAAAGTATAACCACCACCTTACTTAATAAGTTTGGAATAAAATATTTTTATTTTTAAGGAATGAAGAATATCAGTTTCAGTAGAAGCTGGTAAGTGCCTTTGCTGAAATAGGTACCAGAATTTTTTTTTTTTTTTTTGTAACTTTTGGTTTTTAAACATATAAACATGTTTATGCATGGTTACAAGTCAAAATGTCTTATGCTACAACCATGATTTTCTGGGCTATACACCTTACAGAGGAGAATATGATACTAAATCTTCTGTCTTATAAAATACTGTGTCTGCTGAACTCCCCAAACTTAAGTCACCCAATTTTTCTCCTGTTTTGTTTTGTTTTATGCTTACATACGTAAAACTGAATGAAGAATGACTTCTGTCTCAGAGCCAAATAAAAATGGAATCCCAATGGTGGTCATTATTAACAAGTTTCATTGTATTTCATTGATTCTGTGAAATTTTATGAGTAACAGCAGCAGCTTCATAATATCACCTAATATTTGTATAGCTCCTTCCTCCCCAAAGGATACCAATGCACTTTAAAATGATATACAAATTCTATTTTTGGATTATTTTATACACGAGTGAAACACAGTGTCTTCTAGGGTGAAATGTGGCAGCAATTTAAAAGTATATAGCAACACCACACAAAAGTTGAGAACAGAAAGCTAAAAAAATCCTTTGAAAAATATTCTTTCAGAAATTAGAAGACATATAAACTGAGAATCAGAGATCCCTATGAACACCAATACAGAGTTAGAATTTATAAGAATGGGCAGTTAGGAAACATAAGCATGAACATAAGTATGAGGGCACTTTAATGACTGAAAGAGGTCAAGACCTTGGTTTTTAAAATGTAATCAGCACTTTACTAATCCCAGTATTTCATGTCCACTTAACACCATATTGGTTGTTTCAAATCTCTGAATGACTAACTTCATATTCTTCCAGTACTGCATGCTGCTGCCAACTCAGAAGAAAGCTTTTTTCTAAGAGTGTTGGGATATGACTGGGCCTGGAGCCAATCTCAGAATGACATTTTCCCTTGCAAATTTTAGCACTGCCTTCATGAAGACCTCTTTTGATTGATTCTCTGTTCCATTTGTCTACATCCTGGGATAAAGGAGCCAACCAAAGCTGGCAAATGAGGGAGGTAGAACTATTTTCCCTTCCCCTCAGAAGCCCCATCCAGGTCAGAATCAGATAGAGAAGAATTGGCAAGGGGAGGAAGGTGCAGAAAAGAACTCAGCATTTCAGGGCAGCTCTGCTCCTTCACCTTCTTGTGAGAAATGGAATAGCTTCTCTGCTGCATTCTTTCTCTCTGCAATATCTGGTCTAGGAAGGGTGTGAGGGAGTAAACAAGCTACCCTTTCTACTCCCAGGAAAGGAGAGAATGAAGACAAATCCATGACTGCTAGTCCTATATGTGGAAAAGAAGGTGAAGAATCCCAGAATTTGTAGCATGGGCAACTGGTGCCGCCTTAGTCACGGGGGGGCATATGCCCCCCTGACCAGTCCCACCGACTCAGGGGAGGTGTCGCCCTCACTGCTGGTCCCGCAGCAGCTGATTGTTGCGGCTGATCACTGCAGCCGCTTCTGGGAGCGGCTGTGGCTGCTTCTGGGAGCGGCCACAGCGATTGGCTGCTGCTTGCAGGGGAGGGACACCGGCACTCCCTCCTGCCCATTGCCTAAGCAGCGAGTGTGGCCGGTCAGGGGGTGCACCAGTGCTCTCAGGGGGTGCACATGCAGCCCCATGCACCGCCTCTGCATTGCCACTGATTTGCAGAATGAGCAGAAGCAGGGCTGAGGATAGAACTGACAGGGCAAGGGTGAGTGCTGCACCAGAGGGTTATTTCTCAGCAAAGGGGGGACAGATGTGAGCTCCTGCATGGAGCTTTTGAAAAGTCTGTACTATACAATTCCAATTTTTTTGGCAGATGAATGATTTTTATTTAGTCTATAGGGTTGCACATTCCTCTAGGACCCTTATACAAGATTTATAAACCTATTATATCCTTCTTAGCTGTAATAACATGAAAGCAATATCTGAACAATAGCTATAACATATATGTATGATGTCAAACACATATCAAATAGTGTGTGATAGTTAATATTCTACGTCAGTAATGACAACAAGAGCAGCCATCAATGTGACTGCCATTTTGGTTCACTATTTTTTTAATTTCATTTCAAGTGATGGTTCAGTAAAGCAGGCATTTCTGGAGCTCAGACAGCACTTGCCTGACTGGGCTATTTAAGGTTACAGATTTTTTAACTTTGCATTTGGCGTTTTAAAAAAATACAGAAAATAAATAAAATCAGTTTGTCTCTAAGCTGGGAGAAATGTTGAGCTCCTGCAGCTCCCATGAGCTTGGCATCTATTGGAATCTTATCTTTAAATACCACATTAACTTAGAGTTTGTCATTAAAACTTTGTTTTGAATATTCCTGAACAAACTCAAAGTTAAGCCAACACTGCAGGATTCGCAGTTCCATTAGATTCTGTGAAACTGATTCTGAGGGAACCAAGTTTGAGCACTGATGAAGTCTGACAGAGTGAAGGGCCACAGCTGTCCTCTAGTCAGTGCAGAACCATCTTTAGCATATTTCATTAGAAAGCACAATTCAGCTCAACAACATATGCTCATGATTATTTTGGACAACCTGGTAGTTTATACAGAAGCAATGGTTGCACTAGTCTGAAAACAAAGTGAACATCTGTGAGTCCACATACTGAGCACATTTCTAGAGATGCATATTGTTGGCCTGTGCTGCCATCATTTTGTCTTTGCGTCTAAATGATACTTAAAATTTTTATTTTTATAGTATCTTCAGATTGCTCTGATTACAACCAGTGCTGTTTGACTGAAGCTAAGAAAGTCTACCTGAAGTTTGCAGGCTGAGAATATTACTTGGGCAGAGAAATAATATTTCTTTCTACCAAGGGAAATCACATAACTGTTTGTTTCAAAATAAATTAAAGTTTATAAAGGCCTAATTTTCAATTCCCTTCTTCCCAACCCACCCAAACAAAATCAAGTTGAAAACATTATCGTTTTAATGTTTATTTTTAAAAATATGACTTTCAGAAGTTTGGGTTGAATTGCTGGTGTTGTTTGTCTTTAAATGAAACAGAAGATAACTTAATGTTTGCTTATTGCAGTACAATATTCTATTGTACAATAGTACAAGCTGTCTGAGACATCTAAGCACCACCACAATATCAAATGACAGTGACAACAACAATATTACTACTACTACTACCGCTAAGTGTTATATAATAATGCTCAGCAGTACTAGTGAGAGCAACCATTCTCTGTCTCCTTATAACAAATTGCAAAGCACTCATTACTTTTTGATTATGGAAGCCTGAGTTTTAGGGACAGATTTTATACTTAAATGTCTTTAAGCATCTGTCTAAATATCTAATTCAACTACCAGGGGTAGCAAAGTTTCCATTTGGTATATTTTCATTTCAAAATTTGATTTAGTTCTTCCAAAGATTGGTAGATACACAAATATCTTTAAGACTCTGGGCTTATCACAGCATAAGATGAACATCATAAAAAAACCCATAAGGGAATGAATGCTACTTTATTAAGTGCAGGGCTTGGGTGAGATACCAAAGCTTAGGGCAGTGGTTCTCAAAGAAGGTGCCATAAAGACCTTTCAGGGATACCATGATGCTGGTGGTTGTGGCCAGGTAAAAGTGCCCCACATACAGGACTATGGAATATGCACTCACCACTCCTGCATTGGGGTTCTCTGACAAGCCTAAAGTATACAGGAGAGCTGACTTCTGCTGTAGCTCTTCCCAGTTTGCTTCCCCACACTGGTCTCTGTTTCTGGGAAATGCTGTGCAGGATTAGCCCTGGAAGGCCTATAGTACAAGTCAATCTCCTGCCTGCTTTAGGCTTATCAGAGAGCCCTAACGCAGGAGGATTGAGAGCACATGCCACAGATCTTCCCAGTCTGCTGCACATGAGATGTGCGGGGCAGTTCTACCTGGTACTAGCAGTACCCAGTTGAAAACCACTGAGATAAGTTGAGAACAACAGTGGTTCTCAACCAAGAGTACCGCTACACTCAACAAAATGCCCTGACTCTGAAAAGGTTGAGAACCTTTGAGGTTGGGCTAAATATTGAATAATAAGGGAATAAATATATATTTTGAATATCTGCCCCGTTTGTGACGTCTGCCTATCCTGTTCATTGAATGAGAAAAAAGTCCTGTAGAAAGAAAAAATAACAATTAAGTAGGTGATAATCCATATGCATTGAATTGGGCTGAATTACACAGGGCACATCTACCCTAGATGCTACAGTGACATAACTCATCACTACAGCAACGTAGCATTGGCAGACATGAGCCGTGGCACTGATGCTACTGTGCAGTAGCTCATTGCTACTGTGCAGTAGGGTTGGAAATGGCCTGTGCGCCACTGGGACTGTACAGTAATGGTGGCTACTGCACAGTCATTTAGTACTTGCTAGACTGCATGGATTAATAATAATGTACTTTCATATAATCAGCTAGAAGGCACTATGCCTAGGAGCAAAGATGTAGATGGTGATCAGTGATTCTGAAAAGCATTAATGAATCATGGAGGCTAACTGAACATAAGCTCCAAGTGAGCCCTGTGGCAATAAGGGATGCTATGTTTCTTGGGTGTAGAAGCAGGAGAATACTGAAACATAGTTGAGAAGCAGGAATGTATTTATCATTATTGAGATCACTGGGATGCATGTCCAGTTTTAATGTCCAAACCAAGATCTGAAATCTGGTGCAACTGCCTGGCAGTGAGACTTCATAAATTCAATCTTTTCAGTTGCTATCTAAGGGAGAGGGGGTGCGGGGGTGGAGGGGGATTGTTAAAGAGAGGCTCTCTGATAGCAGAAGGCTCTTTAATTGAGCAAGAGGGGCAACAAAACAGATTCATTTTCTAATAGCTGGAAACTGGAAGTACACAGATTCAGACTACAAATAAGGTAAAAAATATTAATGGTAATTACCTGTTGGAACTTACTGAGTAATGTAGTAAATTCACCATTACTTGGAATTTTAAAATAAAGACTAGGTATACTTCTAAATTATGTGCTTTAGCTCAACCAGAAGTTAGTGATGATGGGAAAATTACTGGGAAGATAAGAGTAGATGATCACCAAAGGAAGACAGACAAGATGATCATAATTATCCCTCCTACAATTAAAATCTATGACTACATATATACATGCTACTATGCTATATAGAATGGATCATCAACTTCATCCTGTTCACTTATCTTGAATTGCAATGGCTTCCCAGAAAAGACAAAAGCCTTCTTACCACTGAGAGTTCATGGAAATACTAGTGATTTATCAGGAAATTACTGAATTCTAGCCTTCAAGCATCAGAAGACAGTTGAGCTGACACTGATTCAGCATAAATATACTCATGGATTCAGTACTTCATGCTACATGGTTTTTAGAAACAAATTAGGTTTGCAATTTTAACCAAAATATGCAAAATTCCTGTTATGCAATATGAACATCTATTTGTACATCAGTTTTATATTTTCAAAACAGCATCCTGCAGCAGTGAGCCTGCACTAATATTAAAACAGCAGGAATAAGCCAAAATAACCTGCACAGTACAATAACAAACTAATTATGGTGCAACTAAGCCAGATAATTTTCAGAGACCCCTGAACATTATAAATCGGCATACCAAATATTCCTGAGAATTTAGTGAATAAATCAAAACAATAGAGAAATGAACTTTATAAAACAAAACCAGGTATCCTCCAGTTATACAAGTTGATTAAGTTTCTCAGGAAGCATCCTGACCAAAATACATTAACATTCTGAAGAAAATCTTTTTAGTCAAAAGTGGGAAAAATGTGCTTTTGCTACGGCAGAAAAAAAAAAATCACTCCCCAATATATTAACAAAACAATATATGGCAAAGGTTTACAGCCAATGCAATGTAAATCACACTAAAACATCATAACAGAAAAGGTTAACTTTTAGATATTTAGTATTACCACTAGGAACCAGGGAGAAAAAAAAAAAGATTCCCATTATGCAATAATTTATACCATATAACATGCACTATTTGGCTCTACTGACACCACTGAGGAGGATTTTTCAGAATGGCAGACTGGAAAAATATAGGAGGCACGATCAGGTACTACATCTTGGTTTAACTGAATAACTCTGATGGTTTTCACATACTGTGCAGTGATTTACTTTTGACCATTTTTATTGAAGTAAATGAGCTTAGGCTTGTTATTAGTTTATTTAAGATATAATAGTTATATGCATGATCCATTACTGAAATATCAGAATGCTTCAGCTGTTAATTCCCTGACACCCTCACCTCACATTTGGTTCCTCTCATCTTCTAGCTCGCAAGACCCAGAGGTAATCATTTTCCACCTCCTTCTCCCATCAGCCTTTTGTTTCTTGGCAACTAGACATGGAAAATTAGCAGCAAAGGGCTATCATTTCCTTACTACAATGCCACAGCAGCCACTAGCTACTGGGAGGAATCTGCATATAGGACACCTTGCTCAAACTCAGCAGTCCAGTCAGGAGTACATAAAATATTTTTGTGACACTAAAGCAGGAAGCCTGGGGAATCCAAGAGAATGTGCCAGACAGAGATTAGTACTTGATTTAAAACTTTGGAAAGAACACAGTCGCTTCAGGCCCCACACTGTCCTTAAACTATCCATTAGAATTTTTTGTTATCAACTCAAGCTAACTGATAGACTGTTAACCTGGATTACACATATTTGTTCACTCTAGGCTAATAGAAGCCCAACACTATAGTTATGTGCATTTCTAAGTGCCTACACCAGAATTTCTGGCCATGTTCATGGTGAACTCTAGGTAAGTGGTAGTCACTCAGATCAAACTACCACACAGTCAGAACCTCTGGTATAGACAAGCCCGTTGTTTGACAAATTCTGTGCTAAGAACACTCCTCAGTTCCCTGGCATTTATAGCATAAATGTTAGACGAATGTAAAATTTGTTCCTAGCTTCCAGACAGATGCATACAAGATACTGCAACAAATGAAAGTTAAGCATGCAATTCATGCCAGGGATCTTTCCATGTTTGCATAAATATTAAACAGGGCTTGAACTCTATCCCAATGTATATTGCAACAGTCCTTTACCCCAGACAACTCTCCGAGTATGTAAAGAAACCCAGGTTTCTTTACTCAAGTTGTAATGCCCCACACCCCCCTCCAAAAAAAGACAAACAACCCCCCCC
>NW_017729002.1:12054930-12058868 GCF_001723915.1 Gavialis gangeticus
CCCCCCCCAACCCTGCCCCCCCCAACTGGTCTGATAAATACCTTCCAGCCACTACCACTGTTAAGGAACCATAACTAAACCCTTATATGCAAATATTGGGTTTTATTTTTCTCTGGTTTTGATAAAAAAATCAGTCATAATATATTTAAACTCTGCATAAAATTTAGGTAGCAGAGATGGCAAATAAAAAAGGTGGTTTACTCTTAGCTGTCTTCCAGACATAGTACAGGAGTAAGAGACTTGAGAGTAGGATGCATGTGTAATATATACAATTATGCAGGTGTTAGCATATAGAATGCGGAGCACAGAGGAGGTAGTGTGCCTGTATATCTACAACATGTATGTGTGTGTGCACTTACAAGTGAGACTTAAGATTTTTGCTGCTTTTGTTAGATACACATACAGTGCCTACTGAGACATACTGAGCACATCTACACGAGACGCTTACTGTAGTTGCCTAATTAGCTCCACAGTAAAGCATCACCAGTCTACATGTGTGGAACTATTAGGCCTGAGTAAATTAACTCTGCCATGGGGTAGTACTACCAGATACAAGGACTATCCTACAGTGAGTTATTTATTCTGCCGCAATGCTACTGACAGGGCTGGCTGGGGTGGGAAAGTGCTTCAGTGCAGGGGCTGCCCCACACTGAAGCACCCTCATGCCCCAGCCAGCTCCTCTACATCGCATTGAACCAGGTCAGTGCAGCTGCAGGCTGTCAGGCTGATCCCTGGGCCCCCTGCCAGCCGGGGCTGTGCTTCCCCCACTTAAGGTGCTGTGGTCTGCAGGGTGGGGGGAGTGGGGGAGGGACATGAAAATGGAACGCCCAGGTGGAAGCAAAAAACTCTGGTGCAAATTGTACCGGAGTTTATTCAGTCACCTTAATAGCACATGTAGCTCATTATGAGCTTTGTTGTAATATTTCTGGTTTAACTGTGCTCATGTTGTAATGCAGTTATGAAGTTGCATACTTCAGTTTCTATGAGAAACTTGTGGGGAAGGAGGGGAGAAAGTGTTAAAGGGACACTAAAGCCTAAGTTACCTGATGTATGTGACACTTCAGCCAGGTGGGATTGGAGATGACACCCAGGAGGTCTCTGAGAAGCTGAGATAAATATCACAATGGGTGGAGCAATCTGAAAAAAGGGGATTCAGCCTGGGGAAATTGAAAAGAGTCTGAAACAAGAGCACAGCTGGGCAACTTTTGGTTGCTCAGGCTTTGTGGAAAGGAGACAGAACAGCCAAGCTAAACTTTTAAGTACTGCACTGGGGACAAGGAGACTGCTCAATCTTTTGGAGCAGGCAGGGTATTTTGTTCTGTGGTCTTTGCCCCCAGCTAAATGCCTTTATTGAAACAGAAGCGCCTGTTTTATTGTTTGGAATCATCGATGTACCCCTTCACACTTTTAAGCAGTAAGATGTCTCAGGAGCTTAGAAGAGTCTGCATGGCAGATAGCTAGGGAGGGTGTAACACCTAAAACCTGGGTGTCAGAGCTGGAAGGAGTCAGGGCTTCCCCCATACCCAAGGAAAGATATCTGGGCTGGTTTCACAGAATATTTAGAGAAAAACAAAGGTGGAGGTCCCCTGGGGCAATCCATGACCTACCAGAAAAGGGATCCTCGTTTGGACTTTCTAAGTGATATTGCAACACAAATAGTATTTTTTTTAAATATTAATATTAGTAGTAGTGGTAGTAAAGCAAGACAGCATCAACAGTGGCCATACTGGTGAGGGATTCCTAATAAAATAAAGTTTTACTCTTTGAGTAGAACATACTCAGTCTTAGACCGAAACTAATCTCCCCCGATGAGAAATTACAGAGGTAGACTTTGTCCCTGTGAATAATCCCTTCTCAATGTCCTATGCTCTGCATGGAAAAGCAAAGTCTTGTTCAGAAAAAAAAGAAACAGTCTATTTATTATATGTACTCTATGTATGGTACCAATTAATTTATTGAGGATCACGGTGGTTCGTAATAGGAAAAAAAAAACCAAAAGCACTGACAAATAACCAAAGGTAAACAAAGAAATTATTTTAATTTTGAAATAATAAGCTAGCAAATATGTATTTCTTAGACTATGTGATTCTGTGGTTATCCACAGACACCAGAAAAGCCCAATGAGCAAAAAGCATTTGAAAAACTGGATTAAAAAGACACTGGTATCATCTTGAATTAAACAGAGTGAAAAAAACCAACCTGCTTTAGAACAGGAGACAAACAGAAACAAGTAACCTTTCTTGGGGGGAGGTGTCAACAAAGAGTGTGGTTTTCCCAGCCCATAAAGAAATAAATGTATAAGGCACAAAAACTTGATTCCCTTCATATTTAATGAAAAAATCTTGCAGCAGTGGTGCAGGTTGTAAGGCTCAGCACACCCAAACATATGTAGGCAACTGTTGATCCTCTGGATCATGGTATATGTGTAAGAGGTTTAGTCAGATGCCAAATCCAAAGGCCAAGTCCAGCCATTCAAAAATATACTTAACTGTAGGTAGGTCCTCATCCATTTGTATTACTGCAATAAGTTTGTGTTTTGATTCACAAAACTCAGGGCCTTGTATAGTCCACTTGTAATTACTGTCCAGGGTCCCAATCATGAGGTGCTAATCACTTCAAATGTACAATGACTTTACAGAAAGCTGTTAGCACCTTCTATGATTAAACATGTGAGGTCTCAAATCAACATGCAGTTAGGACTATCAATGCATAATAAACTGTTGTAATGTAACACAAAGGCACATGCTTTTCAAATGACTAAACACAAGCAAAGTAATACATTTAAAAAATGACTGGAGATAAATTGTTGACATACAAGCATTCTTCCAGTCTTCCATGTCATGTAAACTGAAATGAGCTGCACTAATATACTCAAGACTGCATTACTGATGCCGACTGCAAAGGTAGCCCAATCCAAGGTTCCAACATCTGCTATTGCTTGGTGGATGGGCAACAATATTTTGATGCTGGTTTTATTCAGATCATATTTAAATTTAAAAAGATTTGCAAGGAGCAGTTGGCTGCTATTATAACATCATCACTATTTCCATGTCATTTCATTTTCTGCATGATAAGCTATCACAGACAGAAAAAACATAAAGGATACTATTATGGGGTAATATTCATATCCTTAGTATATTCTTTAATCAAACTGTATTGACAGCTTAAATATGTTTCCCATTTTACCACATGGATTTGCTGTTAACATGATATTTGTGGATACTTTGTGCTCCTAAATGATATCATCTTTCAGTTCTTTTGGAGGATTTTCTGTGCTTTGTGAACCTATACACGTCCCACCAAAATCTCTCAGGAGTTTTATTTGTGAGAGCAAAATTCAATGCACATTCTCCTGTAGTAAATGTAGGGTGCATTAATCTCACAGTAAAAAAAAAACAAAAACAAAACCCTGAATATTAACTAAGTCACTTTGGCTACAAACATGTCAGGTTTCTCAGACATCCAGACATCTCTAGTAAAATATTACTACTTCTCTGCACTGTAGCTGTACATGGCAGCATCCTTGACTACCTTTACAAGGTACTTCCCTTTAAAAAACAATAGTACCAAGTAAATAAAACTTTATAGAGTGCATTAAAATGTGGATGATACATTGTCTCCTTTCTATGAGGTTGTCCTTGGAAGTCAAACAGTATATGCAGTGCAGTATGTATTACTGGGAGGCTACTTCCACATCTAATAGATTTCCACGTAACTGAGCAAGTGCACAGGAAGATCATATTAGAAAGCAGTGTTTTTTGAATCTATGTTAAGTTAATGCATGTTTCAAGTAGTTCATCATGCATTAAATGATAACATGAGCACTAAACAACAAGGAACAACATACAACAAGGAAAGTTCCATTCCAAACAAATGCTTTCAACAGCACATCTACTGAAGGGGTTCAAAAAGTGTGTGTGTGTGTGTGTGTGTGTGTG
>NW_017729002.1:12059136-12061113 GCF_001723915.1 Gavialis gangeticus
GAGAGAGAGAGAGAGAGAGAGAGAGAAATGTACATTTAATTGAATTGTATTCACCTAAAAATAGAGTAAATATGTTCCACGTTCAAAAAAATCTTTAGAAAATGAAAGCAATTGCACTGCACTGAACTATTTGGGTTTAACTCAGTATGTGCTGCAGCTTAATTTATTCGTATTCATAATTCAGAAGAGAGTATCCTTAAGGTAATACTTTCTGCAGTAGAGAATGATTGCAACACACAAAAAATAATTTAGTCATTTATCAAGCACACAGGTATTAAAGCCTCCTTCACTGAGCAAATCTTTTATCTAGAGATAGTACAGGTTTCAACTACCTGCCCTAACAATCAAAGCACACCTATTTAAAGCACCTGTCTTACATAAATACAAAACAATTTGTTTCTGTTGTGTTGGGGGATAACCTATCTGGTAACCCAGTATTGCATTACATCAGATGCTACTGTTTAAGCCAGCTTTGTGTTGATGATTCAATTTTGAGGGGGAAAAAGCATTTCTTCATAACAGGGGTCCACATTCAAATAAAAAAAAAAGAGACCTTGATTGTTGGAAAGCTAGCTTCTCAGTAATTACACAGGTGAATACGTTCCTGCCAGTTATTCTAAACCTGGAGAATTGTCCCTATTGTGTTTTGCGAATCATACTAGTTTCAGAGAACCCGCTGGCTGTAAATACCTGCAATCCTCAAACTGGCAGGCACCCTGTTGACAGACTACCCAATTATGTTAGGCTGGTTTGGCACAGTGCTTCAAGAGAGATGCTGTCATTTGCAACATATACAGTAAAAACTTACAATATTTCCCTAACTTGTTCTATATATTTGAGCAAGTCTGAGCAATTCCTCCTAAAGGGCTTGAAATTAATCAATGAAGTATAGAAAGAATCAGCTAAATTTTATGTAAATTTTGAAGGACTTTTTAATTGGCTGCTGTTGTGAAGCTTACAAGGTTTAGTAGATACTTTAGAACACATCTAACAAACAGCTGCTAAATTGTTCAAACTATATGGATAAAGAAAGAACACTTGCAAGTTAATGCATTAAGAAATTAAAATCTTTTCACATCTCCCTGGAATCAGACATCTTGGATACTATCTATACAGCACAACACAGGGCCCTGCAGAAATACCCAAGTGAATTCTGAATTAACTAACTTTGTAAAGTTGCATGAATTACTGGGCTACTTTGCTCTGCTAAGCTAAGTGTGGCAGAGGACTATATTGCCATAGCTATCTGGATTCTGATACTTTAGTGGCCTTGCAAACATATTAATTTAGGTGGCTCCTGGAGCTCTTAACCCCTAGACTGCATGAACATTAACATGCAAAACTAGTTTTATGCACTCTTTAGGTAGCTTAAACTTATGCCATTCCAGCCTAGGTTTGTGTGTGATCTGTGTTACCTAGTTCATGTTACACTAATGTGTAGCCACTCTAGGCTACATATTTATGCGACCACTCCACCTGTCTCCCCTCCCCCACTGCCTCAGATCCAGCCCACTGCCTCCCTAGTTGGGCCACCAGCCCCTACCCCCACCTCCCACCAGCCATTATATCAGCCTGCTGCCCCCACCAACCCACTAATTGGGTCTGCCATCCCCCACCACCCCAGATCCCCATCACTGCTTTCCTCCCACATGTTCCCTAGCTGACTTTCAGCTGCCAGAGATGTTCTGGGGGAGCAGGCTGGGAAGGGGACCACCCTTACCTGCTGAGCCCCTGCCACTGCCTTTGCTGCCCTCTGGCCTGGGCTTAGCCCAGAGAAGAGCAGCAGCAGCAGCAATGAGGGCTGGGCAGGCGGGTTCCCATTACATGCCCGCCCTCTTGGGACTGTGAGCAACAGACTGTAAGATGGGGAGGAGTCAAGGGGGGAGCGTGGGGTAACCCCAAGGGGACAGGGAGGAGCCACCAGCCTGGTTGGCCTGCTGCCTTCCCTCCCCCCCCCCACCCTTCCCCACTTCCTGG
>NW_017729002.1:12066113-12077778 GCF_001723915.1 Gavialis gangeticus
CCCCTCCCCCTGCCAGTCCCCCAAGGGACCCTCTCCCTCTTCCTGGCTCAGCACAGAGAAAAACAGAATCCCAGGAGCAATAGCAATGGTGGCCAGGCAACATGTTAACCCTTCCCTGCCTGCTCCCCTGGGACAGACAGTGTGGGCACCCATAAGTGGGGGAAGGTGTGGAGGGAGGCAGACAAAGAGCCCTGGGGGTGGTGGTGGTGGAGAGATGGGGAAACCCTGGGGGCCAGGGAAGAAGCCCAGAATGTGGGCACAGGATTCTTACTGTTCAGTCCTCCAGACCCCTGCTGGCTTGAACATGTGACTGCTGTAAACTCAAGTTAGCAGTAACACCAATCAACATTTGTGCTGCTCACAGTGTATGGTGTAACAAGGCCCTAACTCTGATTAACATTTGAACAGCTCAAAGTGCAACATGTAACAAAGCCTTAAGCAGCTTGGGTCTCTCTCCACAGCACTGCATTGTTCTGTGTAGATGTATCCTGAATCACACAAGGAATATTGGAGCAATGGATTTTCATTTTTTCAACTATAATTTGAGAAATAAACCAGATCCTTCCTTGTAGAGTCTACACTGAGTGAACCCTAATGCTATCTCAAATACACATTTAATGCAACTTACGGTTTCTGAATTTCTGTACAAATGAAAACTTCTGTATACAAATCTTTCTCCTGGAACCAGTTATGTTAGCATATACTTTGTATTTAATATAATAAATTGGCTGTAGGAGCAAACCTATTTTTAAAAATTAAAAAAGAAGGAATGACTCGAGTAATTCTACAAAACAAAACAACTTCTCACTAACCAAACACACACACTCCTAACTTGTAACTTTTAATATATGCACATCTTCTGACTCTGGACCATCAGTATACTGAAACATTTCATTATTTTTAGTGATATATAACACAAAATCTGCTTATAAAGGGGTAAAAAGTTCAACAAAGTAAAGTAATATCCTTCTTTGAATCTCTAGCTATGGATGACCCACAACTAAATATCAGATTTGTCATGAAATCCAAGCTCTGCATAAACCCACTTCACATTTTTGTCTTTTTCCTACTTCCTTGGCATATTGCTGAAAACACAGGAAAAGGTTTGTAAAAGGTAATATTCTTAATGAGTCCGGGTCTGGGAAACGTTAGGCCTTAAAACAAATAGACATTCCTATAGGCACAGCGTGTCCTTGTTGCCAAGACGGCTAACAGCATACTGGGCTACTTCAGAAGTAGTGTTGCCAGCAGATTGAGGGAAGTAGTTATTCTCCTTTATCCTGCACTGGTAAGGCCATATCTGTAGTACTGTGTCCAGTTTTGGGCCTCCCACTGTACAAAGAATGTAGACAAGTTGGAGAAAGTCCAGCAGAGGGTAATGGAAATGGTTTGAGGGCTCGGACACATGACTTCTGAGGAGAGGCTGAGGGAAATGGATTTATTTAATCTGGAGAAGAGAAGCCAGAGGCGGGATTTAATAGCAGCCTTTAACTACATGAAGAGTGGTTCCGAAGAGGATGGTGCTGGACTGTTCTCAGTGGTGGCAGATGATAGAACAAAGAGCAATGGTCTTAAATTGCAGAAAGGGAAATTTAGGTTAGATAGTAGGAAAACCTTTCTCATTAGGGAAGCACTGGAGTGGGTTACCCACAGAGGTTATGGAGGCCTTGGAGGCTTTTAAAGCCTGGCTTGGCAAAGCCCTGGCTGGAATGATCTAATTGGAGATGGTCCTGTTTGAGCAGGGGGTTGAACTAGATGACCTTCTGAGGTCCCTTCCAACCCTAATTTTCTATGATTTAAGTGATTTATTTTCCCCTTCCTAAAAGGATCAAGATAGACACCAAAAACCATGTCAAATTAATCAGAATATAAATAAAATCTTCCATTGCCTATATTCCCATTTCCTTACAGGCTTTGCTGAATTGAAAAATAATCCCCTTGAAAAAAAATGCTTCAATATACCACATGGCTTGTTTAATGAATTATCATGTCTTAGCTTTGAAGAAACATGAAACCATCTCACCCTAGGGTACTGGTAGACATGTGGAGCATGGCTCCAATGTGCTTTAGTCAAACAAGCTTTAGTTAAACCACCCCTGCTACCATTTTGAAGTGCAGGATGATGAATACATGAGATGCTTTAATTAGAGTGGCTCTCAGAGCCATCTTTGAGTATATGCACAGAAACTGCATCATCTTTGTTACCTGTTCAGTTCTGCTTTCCATGCCCATATACTTTACAATTAACCCTGTGGCATGAGTATTATGGAGAGTAATGCAGCTCTAGAGGCAACCTCACTGAGTCAAAGGTAGCATAACATCATCAGAGGAAAAACAGAGGAGCCCAAATAAAGTAAAGTTGGGCCTCAATTTACATGGTACTTTTTGCACGGTTTCAATTATGTGTGGTCAATTAATTGTGACCCTTTATTTTTGTACACAGTATGGATTCACTTCTACATGGTACAGCATAGTCGCCAAGATGTGCAGATGCCTCTAGAATAATCTGGTTGCTTCCCGCCCCAGCTCCACCATGCTGCTCTCAGTGTAGCTGGTACGTGTGTTGTGTTGTGTTGTGGTGGAAGGGAAGGGGCATGGAAGAGAGGTGGGGGGGCAGATCAACACACCCCACAATGAGGGAGCAAGTGGGGCAGGGGCTCGGGGAGGTGCTGCCCAGCTGAGGCAGGACAGGCACTGAACAGAGCAGCAGCTCATCCACGGGTGGGGCAAGGAGAGCAGCTCCCACTACTGCGTGCTCCCCAGGAGGGCACAGGGGGTGTGCCCCCTGAATCTGCACAGGGTCAGGTGGGATGGAGCTGGGGCAGTGCAGAGCTCCTCTCAGCAGGGCCTGAGCTGGGCTGTGGCAGTGCTGGAAGGGGGCTACAGCGGAGCTATAGCAAAATTTGCAGCTGCAGCCCTCCTGCCCCACCCCATGCAGATCCAGGGGCACATGCCCCCCCCAACACACTATGCCCTCCCAGGGTGCATGCAGCAGTGGGAACTGGTCCACAACACCTCCTGTATGAGCTGTGGCTCCATCCCAAGCCCGGTCCACCCTGGCTGGGCAGCATCTTCCCCTGCCCCACTCCTCCCTCACCGTGGGGGACGTTGATATGCCCCCCCTGCCCATTTCCTCCCCTCTCCCCTTCCACCACACCAGACTTACCAGCTGCATGAAGCTCTCCAAGCTGCTGGGCTCTGCTTCTCGCTGCCTGCCTGCTGTGCTGCAGCTGTGTGCATGCACAGGCATTTATTGGCCAAATTACTGACTACATCTGGAACCTAAACCCTTATTTCCCATGGTCCCTTGTTATCTTTTTACACAATTTCTATTTGCACAGTGTTTATTCAAGAACGTGGCCACTGTGTAAATCGAGGCCTGACTGTAATGGGTCTTAAAATTCAATGTGATGTGTGCTGGACCAATAAACAATGAACTTCATTTAGTATGCCTACATAGTTACTTCATGGTATCACCTTGGGTTGAAGTTATGTTCCTGTGGACAGATTAACTGTGGATTTTCACAATTTACAATGTTTTAAATCCCTTTTATGCCCACATGCTATTTTGGAATTTTGGGCTGCTTATGCTTAGTGATTTTTTTCTAGTTTTTTTATAGATAAATTACAAGGTGTGCGTAATGTATTTTACCAACTTTACTGGTATGCAATTTTAGTTCAATTTTAACAATGTTTTTTGTGTAGATATGCTATAAGGAACCTTATCCAAATCAGACTTCAGTGGTCCTTGGAACAAGCCGATGATGAACTGTGTACTCCTGCTTTATCTTTGAAATGCTGTATATGATAAACAAAACAAATCAATCAATATTAGCTACTCTAGGACTAAATATTACATAGATTTCTGAAGAAAAAGATATTTAAAGAATGAAATTATTATTTTACATGAAGTCCCTTTGAATGCAGTTAGATGGATATGGGAAACTGCCTAAAACAGTAATGTTTACCTGATTAATGTATATAAAGCAAATAAACAGTAATGCTAATTTTTAGATAATTAATGGGCTATATGACTACTAAAAGTGTTTGAGAAGGATAGTGGTATTTTATGCTCTATTTCTAGAATAGTTAACACATATTATAAATGCATATGGTATATATAATAACATAGTTGGACAAACACATTTAAACATGGATGCCTAAAATCAGGATCCTAAACCCATCTTTGTGCACATAACTGACTTGATTATGGAAAGTGCTGAAAGCCCATGACATCAAGTTGAATCCTGAAAATTAAGTCTCTGACTTGATGTATTTCAAGGTTTGTTTTAAAGCTCCCAACTTTGAAAAAGTTGGCATTTACACATTTAGATGCAGAAGGTGCTATTTTGGTAACATGATTAGTCATAGCTTTGGTGATCTTAATTCAACAACTAGAGGATGCTTATTCAGACCAGCACATGTGGAAATCTGTCACATACACTATCATTTACTGGATCAAGCCTTCATCCTGCTTACATATTCACTCACTACACACTAGAGCAGTTTGATTATGGTATTATTTGTTGTAATACCTTATGCATAATAATAATGATGAGATGTAAGATGATATTGCCAAGATAACCTATGCTTTTTAACCTGTGCAGCATAAAAGAACTATATAAAAAAACATATGGGCATTTTTTCAGTGTTGTCCTATAAATAAGTTCTATGCTAACTTTTTATTTAAAAAAATGTAGGTCAAAAAAAAAAGAATTTTAACTTTTAATGTTGGAATTAAACCGGTATGTGCAAGCCCTTTGAACACAATAATGTAGCTACAGGAAATCCCCTGAAAGAATCATTTCTAACTATTTTTCTCTGCATTTCATAAATAATTAATGGCTGGGAAAAAAAAGAGACTAGTAACACATTCTCTCATACACTAGTTATGCAAGCTGGCTATAACTATAAGATTCTCTAAATGTAAGAAAAATTGAATTTGGTAGTACTTTTTTAGCTAAAAATTAAATTTACTTGGCACCATGCAGTCATTTTCCCCTCACAGCTATAGTCATAACTAGATTTTTAAGCCTTCTGAAAACAATGTGTTTTTCAATAAAGTGCAACACTGTGTCCAAAACTGCTTAGAATACAAAAACGCTGTGCGTCTAATCTAATATCACAAGACTGTTTCTCATCACAAGGTAACATCTATGTTTCTTTTTACCTATAGATTTTTTCATATAAAGTTTATTCATACTCTTCCAACATTTCAAATAGTGTTTTAAAGAATTATATGTCTTACTTATTTTATATGAGGTCACAAAAGAGAGGGGGTTTTGTTTATTTTTTAAATCTCTTTGTAAAAATAAAATAAAAAGGTCTTTAGGGTATTGCTTAGGGTCTTCATTTCTCATGGAAAATTTCTGGTGCAATATGAAATAATGGTTAAGGAAAGGCAGTTTAAAACAGTGAAATATGTCTGTCCTATACCTCAGGTTTATTCAGTACATAGCTGAAATAACAGATCAGTAATTATCATGGAATTATACTAAAGGTTTACTAATTACTGTATAATATCTATAAATAGAAGTCACACTTGCCTCTAATGAAATGCAACCAAGTTCAGGTGTGGACCCTGGAAACTATTTTACCAACCATATGAAAAGAACTAAACATCAGAATAGGAAGAGAGTTTAAGATAAGCAGAGTGTTATAATCTGGCCATACTACTGAGACTCATACTTTTCTTTTTCTTTCTTTTTTTTTTTAGAAGTGGCCAGGAGATCTTTTTTATGTACCCTACTTCTCGGAAGTCTAGTTTAAAAAACATCACATTCAGTAATAGTGTTAGTGTCCTGTACCCCATGCTACTTCATACCAAAACTGATTGAGGAAGAATGGTAATACAATTGGCCACTTCCTGCAACACCAGGAGTTTCCTTGTGGATCTCCCATCCAAATGCAGCAAATGACACAAATTCAGTCCTGATTCTTGTGAAATTTAATAAGCTCATAAAAATATGGTTCCAGGAACATAGTTAATGCAATGCCATAGCTGGCAGAGCTAATCAAACACTGGTATGCATCTACAGAGGCATCGTGAACAAGGCTGAAGGTATCATCCTCCTGCTCTGCTCAGCCTTGGTGAGACCACAGATTCACCAAGGACCCCTAGGGGAGGACTAGAAATAATGGGCACAAGCTGATTGAATATTGCTTCAGACAAGACGTAAGAAAAAATTTCTTTACAAGGCAAGGATTTGGAACAGGCTTCCTCCAGAGGTGGTCTCCCACCCTGATGATCTTCAAAAAGCATCCTGATGCCCATCTTGCTGGGGTCATCTGACCCCAGCGGTCTTTCCTGCCCAAGTGCACGGGGGCTGAACCCAGTGATCTGTAAGGTCCCTTCCAGCCACTAACAACTATGAAACTATAGACCTATAAAAAATGCAGAGAACAGAACCAAAAATGTTCCTCCTACCATGGTGTTACTACTTAGACATGCATTATATAACCAAACAATGGCAGCATGTTCAATGCAGTTTGTGATAACACTGCAAAAATATTTTAGGTGGATGAAAATAAATCAGCTAACAAAGAGTATTAAAATTATTCCATTCTTCCCATGCCATGGCTAAATAAACCTGTAAGTATAGGCTGAATCTGTATTCCCATTAGCTAGTCTTTTAGTAAAAAATATATTTCAGCTGGAGAGTATGTGCATATATATTTACACACACACACACACACATATATATATATATATATACACACACACATTTACTGCTGAAGTATTTGAGCAATTTGGATATCGACACAGCTTTAAATGTTTTTTCTACATATCTCAAGGTACCAAGCAGCTTTATATTTTATATAAAATCTCCATCTGAAATCAAGGAATCTTTCTTGTCCTTTCTCTACCAAGCAAAAAGTTGATTCTTTCAATAAAATTTTCATTATTTTATATGCAAACATTTGCAGACTTATTCAAAAACACATTGACCAAATAATACTCAAATGTTTCAGCACTAAAGTACACATTTTACTACCTACCAAACAATAACTGTCTAGAGAAGAGACAAACACTATTACATATTACAGATCTGTATTACTGGGAATTTGTGATCAGCTATTATGGAGCAAATGTATTTGCAATATACTTTGAGCACTGTATTGTGAGATGCTGAGCACCGATAACTCCTAGTCTAAGGTCAATACAAGTTGAGAATGCTCATTACCTTGCAGAAAAGAGTGCGGGAGTAGGCCATTCAGTATCTCATACTGAATATAAAGATGTATGGGTGGAAGAAAAGGGAAATACATCTCGTCACACCCTTTTCCTCTCTACCAGTAAATCATTACTTTGCCAGCCAAAATATTATCTCTGTGGTTACATCTACATATGCAATTAATGTGAAGCAATAAACTGTGGGGCAATTTGAGCCACAGTAAACTATTTCTGGGCTCAGCATCTACACGTGCACCTGGGACAGCAGCAATTTGACACAGGGTGGAGTAGGCCTGGGCTGGCAGGGAGCACAGGGGGTCAGCCCTGGGCTGTAGGTGGCAGCGTTGGATGGTAGAACTGACTAGGGCATGAGAGAGCTGAAAGTGCTGAGCCGTGTGGCTAGGCGGCAGGCAGGAGTCTGGCCCCCAGCTGGCTGGGCTCACAGGGTGCACTTTACACCCATGGCCAGCATCTACATATGCATTTAATTGCAATAAATTACCCCAGCATTATCCCAGACAGTACTAGTTTATGCCGGTGAAAATTAGTTTACTGTGGCCTAATACTGTTGCACATCTAGACAGTAACACCTTACTTTGCAGCTAATTAGTTTATTCCACAGTAAAGCACATATGTAGACACAGCCAGTTATTTTTTTTTACATTTTTGACAATCTGATGACTCACTAAACCTTACCTCACTCTTAAAGATAATGCAATTAATTTGTATCTGTGGTTTGATTAATTTCAACACAGATTATTAGGGCTGTGGAAAACTTCAATTGCTTATTTGATTTACCTGAGATTCGGCCTGATTCAGTGGCTGAATCTCTGAATCTGAACTGAATCAGGAGACTCTTTAATCTCTCCTAATCAAATTGAAACCCTCCAAATCAATTCGGAAAGATTCAGCGATTTGGATATAAACGCAGCTTTAAATGTTTTTTCTACATATCTCAAGGTACCAGGCAGCTTGTGAATGCTGCAATGGTGAGGAGGATGGAGTGTCCCACAGCAGCGTGGGGTGCTCCCCAGTGTGCTCAGCAGCAGACCCAGAAGTGGATCAGAAGCACTTCCAGTCCACTTCCTGGTCTGTCAGGGAATGCATTGGAGGGGCCCCCATGCCTCCCTAGCTCAGTGACTGGTGCCTCCTGAGTCTGAGGGGGGGTGGTACCCAGGGTCCCCTGCAGCTGATTGCTGAGCCAGGGGGGTGTGGGGATTAGGGGGCCAGCATGTTCCCCAGCAGACCCAGAAGTGGACTGGAAGTATTTCCAGTCCACTTCTGGGTTCACTGCCAAGCATGTGGGGGGTCCCCTGCCCCATGCTCCTGTGCAATGCTCCGTTCGCCCCAGCACTGCAGTGTTCATGAGCCATGCCTGATACCTCAAGATATGTAGAAAAAACATTTAAAAGCTGTGTCTATGGCTGAATCGTTGATTCTCTGAATCAGCATCGAATCTTCAGATTCGGAATTGGCCAGATTGAATCAGAGATAGCGATCTGAATTAAAGAATCAAATAACTATCCCTGATTTGGGCCAAATCTGAATCCAGTAGGGCCCATTTCCCACATCCCTAGAGATTATAATATTATTTTGTATGGGTTGATGTTTTGGAAATATTGATTTTTCACATTTCCATGACTAATGACAACTGTCCTGTTTTAGCAAGGTCTCTCTTTGTCAAGAACACGATGCTGGGTTTAGGCAACTAGCTTGGGACTCAGGAAATCTGGCTTACTATGTGACCTTGAGCCATCTACTTCATTATGTTATGTCTCAGTATTTGATCTAGAAAATGGGTATACAAGGACTTTCCCAACTCATGAGGATGTGGAAAGGATAAATACATTAAAAACCATCAAATACTGTTAACATGCACTACATATTTATGTATATTTTAGAGACTTTCATAGATGGATAACCTCCAGAGCAAGGGATTCCTTGAGTAAGTTGCCAGGTACATTACTGCATCTCATTGGCCTGGAGAGCTGAGGAAAGCACCCAGAAGCTGAAGAGAGAACCTCTGCATGGCAACTCTGTGTGCAGCTAGGCTGGGTTAAAGGACAAAAATCTTTATTAGCATGCATCTGGATGCATCACATCCAGATGTATGCTGGATACAACCTTAAAACCAGGATAATTTTGCTAGTGCAAACTATAGCCTTCAATCCTATGTTATTCAGATGGGAAGGAATCATGGTACTGGCTCTAGTACCATTCTGATGAACCTTAGAAGAGTCGGAGAAAACAGACCAGAATGTCTACACGGATTCAGAATGTCCTAAAACAGATTCAGCTTCAAAAAAATACACTAACATCTGCCTCCTACCCTCTCACAAAAAAACCCCAAAACAACAAGTATTGCCTTCAATGGCACATATATAAAACTATGATAGCCTGGACAAAAATCAAAACCCCCCAAAATAGTCAAGTTGTTAAAAAAAATAAGTGAACCTCTCATTTCAGTTATATCTGTAAATAATCCAAACAATAGTTAGGGGGAACAGCAGCAGAATCCACGTGACGTGTAAACTACTAAACTGATAGTAAAGCTATAGCATCCGCAGTAGGTGTGTCTATTCATGCATTTACACCAGTTTAAATTTAGTGTTCAGTAACTTACTGCACAGTAAGAGAAAATAGGATGGTGTCTACAGGTGTTAAAGTGTATTAATGCTGTGTGCAGACTGACTTGGGGCTAAAGTTAGTCCCAAGTCAGTTTATACACACAGTTTTACTGTGCAGTAAGGCGTCTATATGTGCATTATTACCCGTAACTAATTGCACATAAATTCAATACATGCATGATGCAGGTATCAAATATATGCTCCAGCTGGCATAAGCTGCCATATTTACTGCCCCATATGGGCATGCATGTGTAGATGTGCACCCATACTACACACTAATTTCAGTTACTACACAGTAAGTGTGTACATGTAGACATGCCCACAGACTTGTTTAAAAATAGCAAAACACAGTCTAAGATTTGCATCCCCGACAAAGGGCGAATGTGTTTTCTGTTCACTACCAATCTAAACTATGCCACTTACAAAAAACTGCATAAGTTAGATTGATTCCACCCTGAACTTTTTGAATATCTGTATGTAGCCTATATGTTATTCCCACTGAAATTCACAAAAGAAAATTGACTTAACTAAGAGAGGACTATAAGAGAGAAGTCAAAAGGCAACGTTTCAAGGCCAAGAACTTTTCCTTGTGGATTCAGGCTTAAGTTTCAGGACTGTCGAGACAGAATCTACCTACACATGCCTCAATAATTTTTGTTGTTGTTGTTTTGCTTTGTCTTGCTTCTCCTTACTCTGTGAAGTGAAACATTTTGAAGTCTGCCAAGAGGAGGAAGGTAAATAAAATTCATGAAGAAGCACCTGTAAGTTTTCTAGTAGTTTTCTCATTATCCAAGCACATAAGCTTTAATATTTATTTACAGAGTCAAAACTATAGCACAGTACCATTAAACCCAGAATTTATAGAGTATTGATTATCCAATAGTAAAATAATACCACTATGGTTATAGCTATCCATTTATTTGAAAATGAAGAATGAAGAAGCCAACTTAAAACTAAATTTATCGTATAAGATTATTTTTAATAGCCATGAATTTATTTGGGTTTTGTAAGTGGAGCAGCACCCTGACAAGTAATTTTCTTAGCACTGTTGGTAGAAAAAGTTAAGATTTTTTTTTTCTGCAGGAATTTTTTAATATTCTTTTAGGTAATTAGATAATTAAATGGTAATTGGAAGGGTAGGAAATGTATTAGCTGATCAGAAGACTACCAGAGGGAAGAAACAGTGAAAGAAGACCAAGCAGTCTTCCAGAAGACTAGGAAATTCCAAGGAAACAACTAAAACAGACAATTTATAAAAGACTAAAATACAGACCCAAACCAAATAGGAAAAAAAAAATCACCTACTGACCTTCTGGAAAAGAGGTTATTTTTTGCTCTTCTGATTTTGATCAGACCTAATGTAGCTTATTTCTTAATAGCAAGCTATATTCATGGATGCAAGGGAGCAAAGCTGTTAATTTAAACCTCAATTTGAAATGTATATTGAAGGTATATTTCCCTTAGATGTTCTATACATTATAAATTATTGTTATAAATAAGGCATGAAATCTGAAGAGCTTTGAACAAACGTTGACATTAATAATAATAATAACAACAACAACAACAGTTATGGAAATGAGTAGAATATCTTTGAAATATTACCAACATATCATTTAAAATAATATGGGAATTACATCATATTCAAAATGTCTTTTCTCAAAAGAATGCCCCAGAAAGTAGTGTATCCTATATTTAGTTTACAGGGATAAGTGGTATATACCACAACTAAGTAGGTCAAATTCCCTGAAACAAGATATTACTATCTAAATCCTTAGATGCAGGGGTAGCAGTGGACATAGTCTTCCTGGATTTTTGGAAGGCCTTCGAGGGTGTCTCTCACCCCATTCTCATTAAGAAACTGGGG
>NW_017729002.1:12077852-12091297 GCF_001723915.1 Gavialis gangeticus
CTAGAAATAATGGTCACAAGCTGGCAGAGGGTAGATTCAGACTAGACATCAGGAGGCGCTACTTCACGGTCAGGGCGGCTAGGATCTGGCACCAACTTCCAAGCGAAGTGGTGCTGGCTCCTACCCTGGGGGTCTTTAAGAGGAGGCTAGATGTACATCTTGCTGGGGTCATTTGACCCCAGTACTCTTTCCTGCCATGGCAGGGGGTCAGACTCGATGATGTGCTCAGGTCCCTTCCGACCCTAGAAACTATGAAACTATTTGAAATGCTTTTGACAAAAGTGAGCATCATATGGTACCAACATGTATGATGTAAATATTTCCCTTTTTTTTTTTTGCCCAAGTGGGAAAAATAAAATAAAATGCAACTCCCTTCCCAGAAGAAATAGGAAGAACTTATCAATTGTGTTCTTAAAGAGTGAGTTTGCAGACAAATTGTTTCATTCTTAACTTGTTTGGGGGGAAATGAAGCTCCATCCTAAGATGGGCACTCAAAGTAGGAGGCTTTACTGATTCAGAATGTTTCTACCTTGAGTGGGTTAGTGAATGAAGGAGTCATGACTGTTCATGCTGTACCTCCTCCCCCCACCGCACCATGTCCTAAGGCCTCCATAACATAGGCTGCAGATAGAAGTGTAGCTCCCCATTGTAACAGAGATCACTTTGCAAGAAGCATTCTAAGTTACAACAATCCCCTGGAACAAACAGAAGTTCACTGCTGTTTTTCCAGGGAGGAGGAGGAACTAGCTGCTGGCTGCCAGCCTGCAGTCAGTGCCCCCTAGCAATCGCCCCTCCTCTCTGCAAGACTCCAAAGTTTTCAGAAAGGGTTGGGGAAAGGGAGCAGAGGGAACTCATTCTAGGGGTTCTCCAGCTGGCTGTATAGGGTGGTGTGGATGAACGATACACCTGCCCCACCCTCCAGCAGGGGCTGAAAATCCCCCAAACTGAATTCTCTCCACTTCCTTTCCCGCTCCCATTCTGAAAACAGCTCGAGGCTTGGAGGCAGCGCAGACAGAAGTTACAGAAAACAGTCTGTTTTGAAACACCTTCATACAATGAGGAGTCAGGTTTTTACCCATTCCACCATCTTTTAAGATGTCTGCAGCCACGCACTTGTGTTTGGCGATGGCTATAAACCACTTTCTGTGGCCAGATTGGGCAAAAATTGTCACTTCTGTCTGGGCCCATAGATACATGTTGATGCATCGGGGGTATATGCCAATCCTTCACAGTTTTGTCCTCCTCTAAGGAAGGAGGGTGGGAGAGAGGAGGGGTTGTATCTGAAGAAGAATGCAACTCCTTAAGAAGTGCAACAACAAGTTCCTTTTTCTCTTGGCTGGAAAATAATGTTGCAATGTAGTCTTTTAACAGGGTAATTTACAACAAATAATAATGACAATATAATCATTTACAACAAATAATAAATTAAAATACCCAGTTTATTTGGTGTTGTAGCTATTGGTAAAATATTTTTCCAGTGATATAATCACCTTCTATCAAATACCCTCATAACATGGATTATTTCCTTTTACAAGGTAGGATAAGCATCTATTACTAGTACAAAAGAAACCTGCATCTCTTTTGCCAGTGAAAGATACAAAAATATATCTTTGGAAGTGCTGCAATGTTATTTTCATGACCACCTGACTACTCAACTTAGGATGGATCCTTAATTTACTTGCATGGTACTTGTATGTTATTACTACTCTCACTAATGGTCACCCTCTTAACTACGTAAAGTCAGAATCAGGCCCATTAAGTCTATCATTTGGAAAGGGAAGGAAGAGGTAGAATGACATCTGCACTAATGAGTATCTCAGTGTTAAACAATTCCATATGATGGAAAAAAATCATTTGAGCCAACATCCCTAACAGCAGATGCTTCCAGTTTTAAAACCCTTTAAATTGTACTTAGATTCTTCCAGCTGACAGTTTTAGAAGCTGGTTACCAATGAAAAGATTTCAACTTCAGACCTTCTTAAATCACTTACTATCACTGTGTCCCTATTATCATGCTCAATAAACAACTGATACTAAATTACATTATGCATGTTTCTACAGCGTAATGCTGCTACACTCTGTTATATCACCTTTATCAGTCAGAATACTACTTCCAGGTAGGAGACCAGAAAATGCTTACATTTCTAGCAATATGAATGTGTTGCACTGGAACCCCTTTATATATTGGAACTAAATGAAGTGGTCCCTCAAGTCAAAAGGAAACCAGCCTAAAGGGATAAAACTGACTAGCAAGCTTCAATTAAAATTGTCTGAGGTATGCTTAAAGATAGCCTGTATCAGTTTCACAAGTCCTCTCCCCATTTAAAGGCTTAGAAACAAGTGACAGAAACAAGGAAAGGAATGTACTGCAATGTTCTGATTAAATCTCCATTCTTTTACACCAAAAGCAAAAAAAAATAAGAATAAAAAAATCAACACAACTTATCTGCAGGGTTGATCTATAATAAGCCCCCCTATAGTCTTGATGTTTGTACTTGCAATAGTGTTTTTATTGCACGCATAAATTTAAGTCAGATAATTTTTCACTGCAGGGTTTTTGTTTTGTTTTGTTTTGTTGTTTGTTTTTAAGTACCTTATTATACTCCCTGGGTTCTTTCTGTAGTTATTTGACTCTCCTGTAGGATGTTTAAGGAAAAGAGAAGTTCAAGGTATCAACTTACATTCAAGGGAAAGACTGTTTTCCTAACTATACATATGGAAGCATGAATACATAACATCTTCATCGCCATCAGTATTAAATGAGTGGCTCTGTGCTTTAACTTATACACAGTCCTTACAAAACTGTCATATAATTGGCTACACCAGACACAAGCTCTACTTAGCTTCTCTTTTTTAATGATGACTTTTTTATCATCATAAAAAAACTAGGCCTGAACAGTTTTTTTCAAGGCTGATATCAATACGTAAATACACCTTGTGTGGTTGTATGCCTAGGATATACAGATAATTCACCTCCTGACAACCTTGCAACCTTTCCTCACCTTTAAATACAGCAAGTGAAAAGAATTTTCTATATAGAAGCCCACAAATTCCTCATCTCCCTGTGGACTTTGCAAATGTGCTGATTTTGGAAGTGTACCCTTTAAATGAAATACTTCATTCAAGCCACTTTTCTGAAGAGTTCATCATAATGTGAGGGAGGACTCACCCTTTTCCCAAAGTCTTTTAAAATATCAGGGGCCAACTTTCTTGGTAGGTATGCCACAAATTAAGCCTGCATTCCCCTGGAGTACTACTTGGATCTCCTTCCCCTGCAGCATCTGCTGCTGTGTTTTCATCTCCTTGTCCTGTCTGCTGCTGTGTTACCTGCCCCCTCCTTGACCTGCTGCAAGCCACACACCAGAGGCTGCTCACACAATTTGTAGCATGTATTGCAGGGTGTCTACCTTTGCTTTAAAAATTAGCATAGATTTAAGAATCATTGTCAGGTCAGGAAACATCTGTGAACATTTCCCCTGCCAGACACCAACAAAAGACAAACTTTAATTGTGGCCAAAGAGACAAAATAGACTGAGTTCTCTGCTGGAGATAGATGCCTTTTTCACCCCACTGAATGATAACAGTCTGGGTCTAGCAGCAGACCATGGAGACTGTGCTCTGATTGATCTCCCATAGCATGATGTTTCTTTTTATTGGATGAATGTTTGTCCCTGGGGTTAACTACTATAGTTTTTTTACACTTTGTTGCTAATGCAGTGCACTGTGCCTAAGAAGAAGGAAAAAAGTCTCTGAGGGACATGAAGGGAGAGAGAAAACAAAGTCCTAGACGGGACAAGGGAACAGACAAGGTGATGTTACAGTGAGGGTGCTTTGGTGCTGTTTAGTACTCTGCTGAGGGAAGTGTTATAGTTGCATAATAAAAAAACCTCTTGGTTTGAAGTGGAGCTGTCTGCTATTCAGTTGAAGATGTCAGCATTCTGCCTTAGACTCCCCTCCTGAGCACTGAGGAAAGAAGGGGAAGGTACTATGACTATCTGTGGGACCCAGGGACAAAAAATAGCAAAGATCTAGAAGGCACAGACTTCTTCTCTACAAGACACACAAGAGCCAGATGAAGGGATTCCTACAACAGGGAAATTGAATGAGACTTTTCTTCTTCGGGGGATGGGAGAAGGGGGGATTTTCACCCCTAAAAATCCATAACCATAACAATTAGGCTTGTGTGAAGTGGCCAGTATTCACTTTGGATTCAGATTCAGCCAATTCAGGGGACAGTGATTTGATTCACTGTCCTGAATCAATTCAGCTGAATCTCTGAATGGGCCCCATCCCCTGTCTGCTCTCCCAGCCCCGTCAATGGCTGCACCACCCAAACCCAGCTACCGGCTCTTTGAAAAAAAAACCTGCACTCATGGCTGCTGCCAGGCAGAGGAGTGATGCTCGCTGTCCCCCACTGCCTTATGCTACATGGAGGACTCTGTCACAAGCCCCTATCCCCCGCTTACTCTCCTGGTCCAAGCTCCCGGCTCTTAAAAAAAACAAAACCACAAAAAAAAAAAAGCTACAACTCACCGGCTGCTGCCAGGCGGGGTGGGGGTGATCCCTGCTGCCCCATGCTGTATGGGGGGTGCTGCCACAAGCCCCCAGAAGCCCTGAGCCTACTTCAACACCAGGTGAGTGTGGGGCTTTTTTTTTTTTTTTAAAAGCTGGGAGCTGGGGCAGGCAGGGCAGCCATGGAGGGGGGGTTGGGAGAGCAGGCGGTGGTTGTGGGGCTCATGGCAGAGCTCTCCACACAGCACAGTGCAGTGAGGGAAAGTGGGGATGTCCCCCCCACCTGGCAGCAGCCGGTGAGTGCCAGGCTTTTTTTTTTAAAGAGCTGGGGCGGGGCAGCCATGGGGGAGAGCTGGGAGAGTGGGCAGGGGGGGCACTCCGGGAGGCTGGGGGAGCAGGCAGGGGATGGGGCCTGGCAGGGGTCCCCCCATGGTCCCCTCCCTCCTCCTGCCACCTACTTACCAGCATGGAGTCCGGGTCCAGCTCCCTGAAGCAGCCAGCAGGGACTGCCCAAATCTCCAAAGCTCTCTGAATTTTTTCCAAATCAATTCAGAGATCTTCAAATTGATTCAGACCTTTTAATTGGTCTCCTGATTCAATCCAGATTTGGAGGTTCAGCTGCTGAATCATGCCAAATTTCCTCTGAATCAAATCAGCACCCAAAGCTTTGCACAGCCCTAATAACAAAGAACTGGAACTATAACAGTGAACTGGAAGGAGGGTTTTTTTTACCCACCTAATAACCTAAATCAATGAAATACTAATAAAACTGCACTTTGCTGGGTCAAATTCCATCTTTGGTTATACTTCAGATTCACTTTGGTTTACTGGAGTTCCTTCATATTCACAATAGTGTAAACCAACCAGCAATCTTTGCTCCATTTAAACTAGAAAACATATGAACAGTTGCTCTTCATTTTCTTTGGCATTGAATTGAATTGTTTTGGGGTTGGGAATAAGCTGAAAGGAATATAATTCTTCCTATTTAGGGCACAACCTAATCTGTAGAAGATTAGGAAGAGATTTTTTTTTCCCTCTGGGCAGGTAATTTCTCTGTTTGGGGTTTCTTGTATTTTCTTCTGAAGAAGGGTTACCAGACACTGCTAGACATAGGAAGCTGGATTAGATGGAACCCTCATCTGATTTGGTAGTAATTCCTGTGTGCTATAGGTCTTTTAAACCTTATGAACACTGTTTTTGGTCCCAGAACAAGGAAGATAAAACTTGTCATATATGGTGATAAACTGGCATTTCGAAAACATATATTCTTTGTCGGTTCTTTTATTTTTCCTACACCTAGGAATATACAGGTTTTTTGATGCAGCTTATTGTAAAAGATGGTTCACAAGTTGCTTTACTATAGATCTTAGAGTCAACTGGAAACCTTAATTACTTATTTGAATCAAAGTGTTGCTGGATTTATACTTTTTACTGGCACTATATTTTTAAAGTAGTGCAGGCCATGGTAAATAATCAATTCTAATCAGTTTTGGGAGAAAGCAGGATTTAATGAAGCCGATGACTGAGCTCATGCAAGAAAACAGGCTAGAACTTCATAATTACTTTCTGTTTTTGCAAGTAGAAACTGTATCCCCTTACTTTAGTAGTGCCACACAATCAGCGAGCACATGCACAAATAAACCCAATAACCCATTGCTTCCATTTTTATTTTTATTTTGTTACCAAGTTTGATCAGGAATAAATATTTTTTTATGAAAAAAGTACAAGAGAGATGTTTTAGTGTTTGAAGAATCTTAAATAAACTAAAATATATGCATGAGAACTGGAGGAAAAGGACACAAATTCCTTTAATAATTACTTGAGGTTGCTGCCTGTTAATTTTTTGATAGGCATATCCTGAGATGATAAACACCCAGAGGTGAATTCAGAGGGGGTGGTATGGGGGGTATCCAGTGGCATGGTCTCACTCTGCTTTTGGCCTATGATATGAGAGAAGCAGTTGGAGACATTTTTTAAGTCCTTAAAACGTGAATGAATTCCCCACTTACCTTCCCCTTACTACTCAGCAGCACATCCCCTTCCCTCCCATCGCCCCTGCCAACCACTGCCCCCAGCTGACCTGAGGCAGGCAGGGGAAAGTCTAGAGTTACTCCTGCCTGCTCCAGCTGGGCTGTGCAGGGAACTGGGCTCAGTTGGGGAAAGCAGAAGCAGTGACAACAGATTGTGGGTTCCTCCTCCCTGCCCAATGACTTAAGGTGTTTCTCGGTTTAGTGAGGAGGAGTCCATCATCCACCATTGCTGCTGCTATTGTCCTGGCTCCCCACAGCCCAGTTGGAGCAAGCAGAAGTGGCTCTGGAGCTCCCTTGCCCCTGGGTGAGTTGGGAACAGCAGGAATAGTGGCAGCAACAGACAGGGAAGGAAAGGAATGGAAAGGAAAGGGAAGTACAGCTGAACACGGAGGGGAAAGGATGGGTGCTGTAAGCTGTTATTTGGGAAATTAAGAATGGTGCCTGGATGCTGCTCCCACAATGTGGACTTCCCACCCTGGTGCGAAGAGGAAGCTCAGAGCAGGGGTGTTGCCCTCATGCACCCTATTCTCCAGTTGCTCCTCCACATCCCATTTATACAATCCTGGATCCACCCTTGTAAATACCTGAACCTTAAATTTTATTTAACTGAAGATAAGATTAGTACTTTGTGAACAGAAAGACCTTCAATTTCTTACCTGGATATTTCATATTATGTAAATGTCCTTCATCCTGAAGAAATTGAAAGCACTTCCTAAGCAATGACTTCAAACCCGCAGCTATCGATTCTAAACAGAAATATGCCAGTAGGTTCTAAACAGGCATAATGGATCACCCCAGAATCTGGACATAGAGATGAGGAATGCTACCTTTTACAGCTATTTTATGGATAGACATAAAAGAGAGAGCGATATCTACCACAGATATAATGGCCTCATTTTGTTATCTCGATCTAGATCTAGCAGCCTTTATTGCTTTAAATAAATAAATAAGAAAAGGCAAGACAGGTTGGAAAAACAGAGTAGAACTCATGTGAGGATGGTTATTCCACTGACCTGCAACTTTTGAGGTTTCAAATCTTGTTTAATTTTACATAGGAACAAAAGCCAAACCTTGTGAGCATTTTCATGAAAATAGAGCGTAGTCAGGGAAGAAGCGTGGAAGTGGGCATCAGAGAAACGCACCCCATGACCTGGAGGTTAGTGCAGTGACCAAAAATACGGGAGACCTAGGTTCAAGTTTCTGTCCCGTTTGATTCACAGACCAGTGTGCCACAATGTATTCTGAATGAGCCAAAGCAGTACTTGAACCTGGGTCTCCAACATCTCAAAACCACTCAGCACTAATTTATCTGTCTTCCTTTGTTTATGTATATTGTAGCTTCACATCATCTTCAAGCTACCACTAAAATATGAAACCTATCCATTTAATCGAGCCCCAAACCTGGGAATAAGGCATGTGTGGGGACACTCCAGCTTCTCCTCAGTATCCTTATTTAGTTTTAAATTTGAAACATGTACAGCAGGATCAGGTGGACAGGGTTTATACTCTGGCAGAACCAGTATAGCCATACCCTCTACCCTAAAAAATAACCCTAATACAAAACTGAGGGAACTGATGAGTCTCTGCAAAACTCACTGGTTTTGATGGAAAAACGTATTTCATTTGCCCAAAAATGTTTTGAACAATTGTGATATTACCCTAAATGCATGTGGACAACTACATAGAGTACACAAACTGGAAGAATCACTATAACACTGCAGGATGTTCCTAGTTTGTCTTTCAGTATAATAGCAACCTTCATACCTTTTAGGAAAACAGACACTGAATAGGTAACGCTTGTACTACTACCTTGATAGAAATATGCTAAATACAAACACATTTTAGTAGAAAATCATGACCTAGTGTAAAATATGAAATGGGTTTATTGCATTTTTATTTCTATCACAGCACCAGGTAAAATGGAATTCTAAACATTTCAGCAGTGTTACAAAAGTCAGATTCCTTAGTCGTGCTGCAAGAATATTTTTGCTTAATGCTTCCAGCCCTCTCAGGCATAACATTCTCCAGCTGTAATACATACATTAGCTAGTCTGCACAGAGTAAATTATTCAAAATTATAATCTACCACTCCTTAAGAGGTCTTTACTGTTTCCATCACAAAGGTATACTGTTAAAAACTGCACAGCACTAATAGCTCAGTCTTTACAGAAATACAATTATGCCACATGCAGTGATTGCAAGTAGTTTTTTGCATGCATGCTGCAGTCTCATATTTCAGCTGTGAGGGACTCTGCAATGTTCCCGGGCTGGATTTAACCACTGGCTGACCATGTACATTCCACTTGGAGAGCCATCTGTCTTGACTGCTAATTAGCATAGGACTAAGGTACCAAAAGACAATTATAAATAAAAAGGTGAAAGAAAATGGAGGCATTTACTATGAGTAAGTATCTCCAATTCTGTCTTACTTCTAGTGTAGAACTTAATCAGGATGTATCAGGACAGTGCAGCTTTTGTTACTTGTACAGGGTTTATGGACAGATTTATTTTCGATGAATAATACAATAATTTATTTTTGATGAATAATAACAAAAGTAAGGCAGGTATCTTTCATAGAGATGGGGAAATATGAGGCACACTTTGGTACATTTTTCTCATCCTCATTATTGTTGTTAGATCTCAGGCACATGAAGAAAGTTTCTTATCTCTCCAATGACAGATATTAAGTATCTTACAAATGAAGGAAATTTCGCTCTTCCCTTCCTGCCCTCTCCTCCCCCCAGCTAATCTTTTCCTCCTCACTTATAACCATTAAAGAACTTGTGATATTTTTTTTTATTTGCTTTCAGATGCATTAGCCCTTCATGTCCTACTTCAGACCCTGAACCTACAAGATTTACATCAGTATATAATGTTAAGAGTTTCATTTAAGTGAATGAACCCATTCACAGGGGCAGACACCCCAGCTGAGATATTTATTAAAGCTCCATTGCAATCAATGAAACTACGATTGCTTACACCAACTGAGAATTTGTCCTGCAGTGAGGACTCATTGCAGCAAGAATAGCAGTAGTAACAGTAAGAAGAAAGAAACAAAGCTGAGCATATCTATTAATCTTTGCAGGATTTGGGGCCATAATTTGTAAAGCATGTTAAGAACTTGCAGGAATTGGGCCTAATAATATTACTAAGTAATTAACTTCCTCTGTACACTGTACTTTAAAATGAATAAAGTGTTATTAGCACTCTCTTTACCTGATGTGTATAGTGTTGCTATGCATTATTAAACAATTGCCTTCATCCACCCCACAGGTGGCTGCTGTTCCAGTGGGGGATGAAATAATTCCTGTTTGTGAGGTTTAGGATCCTCTGGGATAGAGAGTTCTATTATAAATGCAAGATGATAAAACATAATAATAAATAATCCTCCAGTTATATGCTGGACAGATTCAATGCCATTTGCATTTTATGAATTTTTTTGCCATATTAAATCTCCAGTGTAGTCTCTCACTTCCCTTACAAACACACGCCCAATTCCAATATTGATTTAATTTAAAAACTGCCTTGCCTATGGCAAAAAAAAATCTAACACTAAAAAGCCTTTAGTGTGGACCTATCTGTTGGTCCAAAGTCACAGATATTCATTTAATATACATATTATGTATTAATTTTATAAACAAAATATTTATACCTAAAGAAAATAGTACTGATTTACAAATTGTTTGTATTTCTATGAATGAGTCTAACTTATAAATCAGTCTGTTGTTTATAAATCATGGACATGAACTCAGAATCAGCACTGTGAGATATAAATCCAAAACTGTGTATAAATCAAGAATTTAAAGTACTTATATATAAATGAAATCCATAAATATAAAGTGCCACCCTACTCTATGCTAGCTTAATTAAAAAATTCCTCTTTCCCCTGTCTGTCAACACATTTATAAAAAGCACTAATAATTTTAGGTAAACTTCTTAAATAAACATTTTATGCAGGGTAAATGTTTCTAATATTTTTCACCTCCTAGTACCTTCAATCTAAATATCTCAAAGCTTTTCAAATGTCATAATTGTGTCTTGTTGTGAAAGAAGTATAGTTGTAATTAGCAAGTATAACATTTTGGGGAAAAAAAAGAGAAAAGAGGTTCAGTAAGTTTATAAAGGCCAAATAATACCACAGTAGCAAAGCCAGGAACTAAACCTTATATCCAAATCTAACCAGTGAATTTCACTCTTGTTTCAATATTTAAATACATTTGATGTATAGGTATGCATGTACACACAAACTTTTTTGGTAAGTGACAGTTATATGCTGCATTTTTTTTCTATGTTAGTTCACAAACAAAGAAAATGGAAAGCCCACAAGCAGCAGCACCTCAAATAAAACACTGACTCCTTTGAGCTTTTTAAGATAAAAGTAATACTCCACCACCCTGCATTTTATATACTCTTCATCCTACAATTTTGTTTGGGTCTGGATTTTGGTTTTGATTTGCTATTTTGTTTTTAAATGTTGGTCTCTTTTAAGTTAATATTACCAATACTGAATTATGGCTGTGCAGACAATGGAAATACTGAGAAATTCCTGTTCTGCTGTTCTTGTGCACTTTGTGACAGCATGTCGAAAATAAAACGTAGGAACCAATTTTAATACAATTGGATTACATGTCAAATTGATTGCCAAAGTCATGGGAAGAATTTGAAAATGCAGATTGGTGCATGGAAGTCACAGAGAGAAACGGCAGATATCAGGCAATCTGTTGGCTTATTTATTTAAGCTTCAGTCAGCAGTAGAGACACACATGATATTTGGCAGAGTTAGTTAAGGTATAATGTACCAATGGATTCATTTATTACAAAAAGTGAGAAAATCATTCTAGATCCTCCAAGAAGGGCTTTAAAAAATATTCACACGGGAATGCATTTATTTACAGAACCAGTGGAAACAAGTACATGGGGATAACCTGATTACTAATGATTACTGTATGTGAGGAATGTGCATTCCCCCTTCTCACGGATAAGAAAGAAAAAAATAGGAGTAGGAGGTCAAGAACACTCCCCCCCCCACCTGGAAACTAAGAAGGTGCAGCAAGAAACAGCTGTTGCAAAAATGGTCTCTACAGAGCTACAGTTGCTTGACTGACACATTTAAACAGACCTCTCCCAGAAGAAAAAATAGGGCAAATAATTCCTACAAGGGCACTGAGAAGGGTTAAGGGAAACCAAAAGTCACAGAAGAAAAAAAACTTGCACAAAGTAAGCTGTTTTTCCTATGTTCCCTATTCCTAGTCTGGCTCTATTTGAGTGAGGTACCAAAGCAAGGCATGTGCTGAAGCCAATGAAATTACTCATGTTCTTTAAGTATCTTGCTGCATCAGGATCTAAATAACAAGGCAGTACCCAAAATGTGCTCTGTAATCTATATAAAATGTAAGTCACTATTCTCAAGGATCTTCCACTCTTTTTTTTTTCTTTCTTATTGTCCCTTGTGGCTGCATGAAGGCTCCGATTCCAAATATTACTACTAATAACATAACATGTACTTCTCCATGAAATTCAAGACAAATAAATAAACAAACATATTAAACATACACAGACAAGGCCCTCCTGTGTATTAAACACACATACACAAAGTCCTCCTACAAAAGACAGTGGCGAGATTCCCCCTGAGAAGGGACTAATGAGAGTCCTGAAGATTACAAGCATCTGCAGCATGTGAGGAGTGGGCAAGTCTGGGTGGGTCCCTAAAAGCGTTACCCAGAAGATGCTGACTTTCCTGGAGCACTTGGCAGGTTGAGACTTATTCTGATGGGCAGTCAGACTGCAATGGCCACTTCACTGAACAACGCTAGAGCCATTCTCCTTCTCCATGTTTACCAAAGATCATGCCTTTGGGCAATAATGTGGTGCCCTTCTAATCCTTTTTAAGCAGCACTGGCTACCAAAGACCTATTCTGGCCTTGTCTGTTCCAAATATTTTTGGTTTTTTAAATAAAGAAAATTTTCTATGGGCTAGAGGCTATTTTCCCATGATATTTTTCTTCTGCATTGTTTATTCTGTATATTTTATGAGTTGCAATGTTATTAGAGTTCTCAACAGTCATTAGGTAGTGTCTACGACATAATTGAATACAGTTTTATTACCCTTGTGAGCAGGTATAAATATTTAATTCTTGTGCACCATGTGACAATGAGAATTGTTTCAGCCAATAAATCTTTTTATTGTTTTGCTCATGCGATAGGTACCTTCTGCTGAGAGACAGCACAAAGCGTGCTATAAGATACCCCCATTCAACCTAAAATCCTTGGTGGATCATTTTTATTTAAAACTGTGCTGTTACTTCCCAAATTTAGGAGCAGTTAGAGGTTTTTGTTTTGTTGTGTTCTCTGTTTGTTTTTTTCTTTAATGCACCCAAGGAAACAGATAGATGAATTAATAAAAAATAAAAAAAAAAAAGCCATGGAATAAGCACAGAATTGAAAACTTAACTCTGCTACTTCTAGAACTAATCTTCCTTGAAGAGGCATTCCCTAGGTAAAATAAAAGCAGTGGTGTCACTAAAGAGAAAACATGTAGAAATTGACCTCATTTTCAGAGACTAGCAACCTAATCTGGCCTAAGAGGCTGAGGGAATGTACACATAGCCTTTGGCTATTAATAACAATGATGTGGAAACAACATGTCATACAGGTAGATGCCATCTCACAGTTTGTAGAAAGATACCAGGTTCATCCCCTTGTGTAAAGAAGTATGCCTTAGGCATTTGCGAAGCTGTTCCTAATATGGATGATTAACCATATACCAGCCATAGTTTGGAGACATAAAGGAACTTGAATATACAGAACACACAAACAGCATCAGCTATTAGGTTTGAGTGAACCACTATTTGGCGGGGGGGAAATGGCTTAGCTAAGAAGTCATCAATAAGGATTTATACTTTT
>NW_017729002.1:12096297-12097367 GCF_001723915.1 Gavialis gangeticus
CCATATACCAGCCATAGTTTGGAGACATAAAGGAACTTGAATATACAGAACACACAAACAGCATCAGCTATTAGGTTTGAGTGAACCACTATTTGGCGGGGGGGAAATGGCTTAGCTAAGAAGTCATCAATAAGGATTTAAACTTTTTTGCATCTGCAAGAAATCACCAATGAATAATTCTTCACGTTTACAGAGAAAATAAATGAGTGTAGAAGAGAACCTCTTATGAAATAAAAAAAAAAAAAATTCTGAATGTAAAGTAGTAGTGGCATAGATCTCTCCCCTCAATTACTATTTAACAAGCATAAATATTATTACCTGTGAAAAATATGCAACTAAAGCAATGTTAGAATAAGTTTCCTAATATTATGGGTAATTATGTTAATATTGCCTGTTCACAGTACAGAAAGTTTTGCAACATTTTATTAATTTAACTGTATAGATAAATTGAGAAAATTCACCAGCCCTTTTGGTATGTTAACAACTAGATTTCCTCTGCCAGATGGGGGCATCCGGAGAGATTTAGTCCCTACTGTTTTTGTTTATATGGCAAATTATTGTTTTGTTGGCTGAGGGAATTGGAAAGTGGGAGTTTGAGGTAAAGCCTTATCTAGATAAAACTTCTTACAAAATTAACAACTCTAATTTGTTTATGTTCAAAATCAACACAAAATCAGAGTAAGTACCCTTATACTTCAACCCAAACTCCCACAGCAGCATTTGAAGTGTGTTTCTTGGTTAATAGAAAATGAGGAGAATTAGAAGGGGAAGCAAGAGAGATTTTCAATCCACTAAGCAAAAGTAATGAATTCACTCATGTTTGTCTTTTCCATAAGGAAAGGCAACAATTGCAGCAGTCTGCAGAAAAACAAAACCCTGAAAAATCCAAAACGTCTAATCAGGCTTAAAATATCATGTGGTACCTTATGATTCTTTCAAACAATATGAAGACTGCACCCCTGCTATTTAAAAATCTGAATTAAGTTCTTTTAGAAAAAAGTGTTTAAACTTCTACTTCATTAGATGCTATTTAGCCTAGGTTAGAGAGTTGGGGGCGGGGGGGGGGGGGG
>NW_017729002.1:12097440-12132582 GCF_001723915.1 Gavialis gangeticus
GGGGTGGGGGGGGGGGGGGGGGGGGGGGGGGGGAGAACAGGAAAGGAAAATGGAAAAGGAAAAAATAAAATATTTTTATTCTAAAAAGCAGAAGTATTTTTCCCTGATTAAAGCTATGATTAGTTTACTGTTATAAAACAGAAAACTGCCCTTCCCACTCAGACTTGGGCAACATTCAGTCAAACTGACTCAGCTTTCTCATGAACAATTTTTCAAAGTAGTTTTATTCATTTATATTCCCAGTGGCTTCAGAAAATATGTTTATTAGATGAGAGTCTGATATTTGCTCTTACTTTTATTGGAACATTGGGTCTTGACACAATAAAACAACTTAGAAACTCTGCAAAATAAAACAAATGCAGTCCTCAATAAGGAAGGAAGTCTTTGAATATACTATTTGTGAAGAGTTTGTGGTATATTTAGGACCTAGAGTTTTTCTGCAAGGTACAATGCTAAAATAACAAAAGCTCTGTGCTTGGGAGAATAGTGTTAGGAACAGAGGAAAGAAAGGCCTAGTGTACTGAGCAGAGGGCTGCTAAGGATTCCAAACTATTTCTGACTCTAAAGCAGTGTGGTTTTTTTTGTGAATAGAGGCAGGGGCTTCTTAGGGTGATATGTTCTATTGGACTAACTTCAGAATTGGGATTAAGTTAGGACCTTGTTACACAGTAATTCTGGGCAGCTCCTGGAGCTCTAACCCTTGCATTATCTACATATTAACACCTTAAAGTGGTTTTAAGTGCTCATTATGCAGCTCAAAGTCATAGACAACAGTCCTTGTCATTATGCTGTGCTGGCTTTTACTGCTCAGATGTGAAGTCTTGCATTCAGAAACTTGTCTATATCCCAACTATGTAGTTGGTATAATAATACATATCACCCTGATAAATCCTTGCCTCTCACATAATTCCTGGACTATCATGGCTACAGTATCACTCTGACACTACCATCATATACAGAAAGGCAGTCACTGACTTCAGTGGGCACAGAATATAGCACTCAAAACATGAAGCTGTTTCCAGTGCTACATAATCTTCACCTACTGAAGTGTAGGCTCTGTATCACCCATCAGAGTGACTTCTGAACTGAAAGGCCCTGCATCTTACATCTACAAGAAGCCACTTCCAACCACATCCAGATAAGCAAGCATGTGCCTGTTGTGGTATCTCAAAGCAGATTGAGGCACCACAGGAAGCACATTAGGAAATAAAAACAGTTCCTTGTGGTGCATATTTGCAGTGCAGACTAAGTTTGATACTGGGAAATCTGGTATCTGGCTGGCAACGGTGGCCTGGACCCAGGCTCTGTCCCAGGCAAGCAGGGACATGGTGAGGGGGACCATGTGTGAGGAGTGATTCCTTCGCCCACCCCCTACAACACACAGCAGCGCTCTATTGAAGCACTTGTGGCCAGCTGCTGGCAGAGACCCCTGGGGGCGCACAGCACTGCCTCAGACCAGGGGGGTTCCACGTGGTGCATGGAGCCAGCATGGCCTTCTGGCATGTACCTTTGAATAGGACCAAGCCAACTCTTGCTGCCCCTTAGGGCTTCCCGCATTGCAGGCAGGAGCTGCATCAGGCTGCATGCCTGTGGTGCTGGGAGCCCTGGATAGCAGCAAAAGCCAGCCCAGTCCTACCCAAAGGAGCAAACCAGTGGGCTGGGCCAGCACCATGTGCCACATGAAGCCCCCAGGTTTCAGGTCACACCATGTGTCCCTGGGAGTCTCTGCCAGTAGCAAGCCATGAGCGCCCTGATGGCCTGTTGCTGGCTGCTGCAGAAGGGGGAGGCTGCGTACTATGCGAGGGTTGGAGGGGAATCACCCCTCCTATACAGTCCCCCCACACCTACAACCTGCCCACAATCTACCCACAAACCCCACTCCCACCCATAAACCCCACACCCACAAACTACCCCAACCCAAAAGCCCCACACAAGCCCCAACCCCCCCACAAATCTCACCCCCACAAACTCTAGTCACCCCTACACCCACCCACAAACCCCACATGAACACCCCCTCAAAAATCCCCCAGTCCTCCACATCCCTTCCCCTCAAACCCCACATGCCCTCCACAAATCTCACACCCTGCATGCCCAGCCACCAGACAGGATGGGATCAGCTGGTGGGAATCATGGCTGCAGGGGCATCTACCACACTGCATCCCTGCCCCCTGCCCACACTGGTGCTGGGAGATGTGGCCCCGACCTAGGTGGGGTGGGGTGGGGGGAGCTCCTAGTCCCAGGAACCACTTGGAGGGTGGGGTGATGAGCTGGGGGGATGGAGGTGGCAGCAGGGGTGTGTATGTGAGAGAGGGATGGGGGTTGGGGGGAGCACTCTGGGTAGAAGAGGCTACCAGAGCTGGGCTTAGAGCCCTCCTACCCCACTAGAGCACCCCATGCAGGGGTAGGCCAACCTGGGAGGAAAGGGGCTTGCCCAGCCCAGTCCCTAAGCCTGAGTCAAGGGCTTCCCAGGAACAGCATGGGGATTGCTGGGGCCTGGGAACAGGTGCAGGAGGCAGAACAGTAAGAGCTGGCACTGCTCAGAGCCACAAAGCAGTGGGTATCCTGGTACTCATGTCCTGGTACTGGGAAGGAGCTGCTGCCAGAAGGGAGCTAATGACAGGCAGGCAGGGGCTGTGGGTCAGGAGTGAGGGGCAACAGAATGGGCAGAGGCAGGGCACTGACATCCCAGGGCTGCTCAGCACCCCATATTCTGGTTACCAAAGGGGGCAGGGGCAGCTCTAATTTTTCTCTGATAAAAGAACCAAAAACAAATGCCAAAGTATATAGACATTTACAATTCATGTTATGATGATGATAGAGGTACTGGTAGGTTTCCAAATTGCTTTAAAACTGTAAATATATCAATAAAACATTGCCCACCTGATATATAGTGGTTTCATTCTAGTCACAGAAGAACATGGATTTTGGGTATTTTAAATGAGAGAATTTATGGGGGTTTTTATCAGAGAATTTGCAATTTTTAAACAAGGAACACCAAGATGTTTGCTAATGAGGTAAGTGGCAGGACCCAGGCAGAGGAACCTACCCAGCACCAGCACTGGGTACCCAGCTGGAGGGCAAATGAGGTGGCTGAACTCCTGGCCATTTGGGGCCAGAAGGATATGCTTTGACCATTCAAAGTGGTCCACCAAATTGAGCCCATCTTGTGGGCAATAGCTACCCAGATGGTAGAGTGGGAGCATCACAAGACATAACAGCAGTGCTGTGCAAACACCACCTGTGCAGCCACAGCCCACTGGCAGCTAATGCAGAAGTGCACGAGGCTCTGCTGCAGTGACCATACCACGGTCCGGGTGGCTGTGAGGTCCCTTTCTGAGTTTGGCAGGCACGCAACCATGAGGCCACAAGTCCAAGGGGATGGATGCTGTCACAGGTGGCAGCAGATCACAGTCAGGCAGCAGCTCCCACTGCCAGACTGCTGCAGTGGGTACAGGGTGCATGGACTGCTTCAGCAGTCCAGTAGGCACAAGGGACAAGTGTCCCTAGATACCAATTGGCTGAGCCTCAGAAGCTTCTGAGGGCAAGTAGCCCTGAGCTGCTTACCAGGACAGCTTTTTTATACTGCTGGAGTCTCTAAGCTCCCTCTGGGGGAAGATCTGGGAGGAGTTGGGTGGGTCAGATTGCCCCAAGTGGCACAATTTGCCCCATACCAAAGTGCATGTTCAGGGACATGTGCTGATGCACAAATCTCCAGCGCAAATTTGTGCCGCTGCTATTTGAGCTGCTGCAAGCACACATGCTCTGGCCACATCCACTTCAGCATGGATGTCTAGTCCCTGGGGAACACCCATGCCATGTACATTTTGACACATGGCAAGTTACCTTGGATGGGGTAGGGGAGGCTGAGCTAGCACTGTGCTGGCCCCAGCAGCCTTATCTGGAGGTCCTGGGGGCTTCCCAAGGCTGCAGCAGCAGTGATTCTACCATGTGAAGCCTAACCAGCAGCCACAGCACAGCTTCAGGTCGCCAGCTCCACTTTTAAGCAACACATGCTGCTCTGTTTTTTTTCCACGGGTTTTTCTGACCCCTGGATATTCACAGAAAAAAAATAAAGTGGAGCAGCACACACACAGGCAGCATTCCCTTGCATTATGGAGAATATCTGAATGTGTGCTATGTGGTGCCACAGATGTGTCTGCGGCACCGCATACCACACAGCCACAGTTGTCTGGATGGCCTCTGACTGTGTAACAGAATCAGTCATAAAGTCTCGCAAGGCTGCAGCACTTGCCTTGTGCTTCAGGTATCTAAAGGAGGTCGATAAGAGTTTTTTTTAATTCAGTGGCCATCTAGTTTTAGGACTTTTTATACAAATTACAGTGCCTAGGCAAAGCTGTGAGATTAATGGTAACTCTTTCATGATTGAGCATTCAGGGACTCCATCTTGATGCGTCACAGACTTGTATCTGACCAGTATGCATCTATGACTGGGAGTGTGTAGCTCCTACTGGACAGGGCTATCCATTACCACTACCGCTGGTGCTAACTGCATTCTAATTGTTCTTGGTGCTTTGTTGATTACATATGTCTGCAGGCTCAACAGTCAGGGCAAAGACTGAATGGGTTTAGAGAAGTTCTAAGGGACTTAACACTCACTTGAGGGACAGGTAGTGTAAAAGAAACTTATTACTTGTAGCTATGCTGTACTTGTGAGTTTGAACAGAGGATTTCATTCTTCAAGGGCGCCACATTCACTTACTTTAAAGGACAGTTGAGTCACTTTACAATATACACCACACTCATTTTAGTTTCACTTTTATTTGAAAGAGCAAATAAGTGTAATAATTACATGTACACTATAGATTATTTGAGTCTGCAGAGAATTCCATGAAAAGAGAAGGAGCTAGATTCCCAGCGGGTGTAAAAAGGCATAGCTTTATACCTGGGTCAGCAACCTATGGTCCATGGGCTGGAGCCAGACTGCAAAAGGATTGGTTCTAGCCTGTAAGGGGCCAATCTGGTCTGCATTTTACAAAGGATGCGCTTATTCCCAAACCATTTGACCCAGTCTGCACTTGGCTAATGGCACACCAACTGTTTCCAGCCACTCCAGCCAGCTGCTACAACCCACATGCTCTTGCTCAGTGCAGCCACCACTCACAGTCCCTGGAGTGGCTAGTGGGGAGTACTGGCCAAGTTGCAAGCTACAGCCCACATCTGGAAAAGGTTGCAGACCCTTGCAGTGGAGCAATATCCATTTGCACCAGCTGGGAATGTGGCCCAGGATATTCAGATGGTTCTTGATCTTACAAAAAGGACACATTGTGGGTGCTATTTCAAGTGTAAAAACCTAAAAATGGCAAATGTAATAGTTTATTAGTTTTTAAAATACTGCATACATCGTCTCCTAATCTCCACAGAATTTCACCCATTATGTGTTTAAATGGCACAGTATATTCTAGGAAATATGGACTAATTACATTGTTTTTATACATACCATGAAAAATAAAATACTATCAAAGTCTCAGTAACATCCTTAGATGAGAATCTTAGATACTGATTTCTGTAGTGCTTTGGTACTGAAAGTGCAATTTTCATGACATGAAAAAAAACCCTGCCTAAGAGCCAGATGGTAAATAAACCACAGTTCATCACTTAGGTTCATACATTGCACTACCTCACATTTTTCATCAATTCCCACTTTATACTTAACACAGTGAATACAACAGTGAAGCATCACAGCCTTCTTTCTCAGACTATTAATCTAGTCCCTGAATGTAAATCTCTCCTGTATTTGAAACAGTAATTACTTCTAATAAGGAAAAGAGTTTCTATGCAACAAATTATCACTCTGTAGCAACAAGAAAAATTTGCAGTTAACTCTATGCAGTTTAGATGTTTTCAGAGTGAGAGAGAGGATTCCCCCCGCCCCGATCAAATCAAATATAGCAGCCTTGTAGGCACCTAGTAAATCTTTGAGATGCTTTTTTTGTTGTTGCAAATTATTTGTTGTTTGTGTGTGTCTATATACGTAAAGTTTTATGTTGAAATTTGCCTTGCAAGCAAAGCAACTAAAACATCTATCCAGAGGACATTCTGAATGCCAAAACAGGCTAAGCTGTGTGTCTGGAGGCAATATGACAGCAAAAAATAACTTCCCCTAACATGTTTGGCAAAGGCATGACAAGAATACCCAGAGGGAAAACCCAAAGGTGCTGAGTTGGAAGTGACATACAGTATTGGATATCATTTCATGTTTAACCCTATTTCAAATCAAAGATGGCAAAACTTTCCTTTATTTGCAATCCTTCAAATTTTTATATCATAAGTAGAGAAATTAGGTATATGATTACTGTATTTAGCAGGCCAAAGCTCAAAAATACTACTCCTAAATACTACTCCTAACCCTTAAAAAGCATATCTTAATTGCTTTTGTTTGGATAGCTGGGCCAGTTTTCCAGAAACATAACTCACTCATTTTTTAGAGAAATTAGATTCATCCCTAACAGTTTATCACATAAAAATTACAATACACTACATCCCCCATTTTGTTCCAGAGTGTAGAAGGACTTTCAAACACAGGTTGGCCTTAAAATCCCCATAACTCCTGTAAAGAAATAGTATCACCTACAATAAAGGAAGACAGCTGACCAATGAATAAATAGAACAGCTTTGCAGCCACAGAGTCACAAATATCTCTCCAAGTGAGATGATTCTCTGCAGGGGTGCATTTATAGCTTGCTATTCTAGGTAGCAGTCTGGTTGTGCTTTTTAAATTAACTGACAAGTGATTTGCTTCATGTGGGGAAAAAAGATACATATCCAGAACTTCCCCATGGTGCAGTCCTATGTTATTCTTTGTAGCCACGATTTTGCCCCAGGAGAAGAACATAGGCTAAGCAAAGAGATCATGATGGTTAGATGTTTGAAATGGCCAGCTGATCAAATTATATCATCCCAGGTGTGGACCTTGTGATACTGTTTGGAAGCATGGTCTGTTGCTAAAACTAGACTGTCCCGCCTTCATGCATGTGCCAGACTGCTCCACCTTTTGTGGACATTTCTAGGTAACCGATGGATGCATGTCCACTGGTTTTATCAGCCTTCTCTGCTATTGAGAGCAGAGCAAGTAAGTAGCAGTGTGAGGAAAGATGGGGGGTAGGTTTCCTGGTGAGGCTTGGGGGGCTAAAAATAGCCCCTGGTTCCCCAACCTCTCTGTGGACCCTGCAAGCCCCCCTGATCCTGCCAAACCCTCCAAGACCCCAATAACCTCCCCACAGACCTCACCTGCCCCTTAATCACTCCCGTGGATCTTGCCTGTCCCCTTGACACCCCTGCAGATCAAGCCTGGCCCCCCATCCTCCTGCAGATAGCACCTGCCCCCTTTATCATCCCACAGACCCACAATCTCCCCACATACCCGACACATCCCCAATCCCCACTGGTAGCCTCTCCCATCCTTACTTTAGATCAGGTGGCCACTTTTAACTTGATTAACCTTCCCCTACTCCTACCCCAAATGTCTGCACTTAGCCAAAATCTATAGTTTTGTCCACAGATGATGATCTAATGCTAATCACGAGCTGAAATACAGATACATATATGTATGCCTGTGTACACACGTATACACACACGTATGTGCATACGTGCACATCTGCATTATGAATCTTATACAGTTTACTTAAACACATGATACAGTTTCTATTCATAACTTGCCTCAGGGTGGATAAAAATGTTCCACAGGATGGATAAAAACCACACACATGATCAAGTTCAGGTGTGACAAAGAACTGTTCAGCTGCTTTGTTTAAAAAGTTAACATTAGTGACTCTAGATCTCATAGAACCTCTTACATAAAATTATTGATGTGGGTCTAATCCTGCAAACTTTCACTTGCACAAGTAATAGTTTGAAAAGCTGAACTCTCAGAGAGGTTAAAGCAAAGAAAACACACTATAACATGTGCCTAATCATTAAGCAAGTTGAGACAAAAAGAATTGGTGCGGAGATGCCTAAGGGCCCTACTGCTAGAACAGAAAATAAAAACACAAGAGCAAAACAGAGTTCCTGGAGAACAATATTTTCTGCAGAAATCCCTTAGCATTTAAAAAAAAAAATAAAAAATTGGCGAGTTTATACTATATTCAACATAACGTAAACAATCCATTTATCATGTTACTTCTGAACACAGGAGGTACGTGTTTTTCCTGTACTTCTATTTAAAATAAATCTTATAAAAATACATTTTTATAATTAGAGTCCTTGACTCTTCACAATTCTTGCTGTGGAGAGGGTCTTTAGTCAAGACTGATGAAAGCATTGGCTATGTATTTATTGATGTAAACGGGCTTTGGATCAGGCCGAAAGGAACATCTTGCACAATACACCTGCATTTAAACAAATATGTAATAACACCTACAACCACATTTAATCACACCTAAATGTAACCCTGCTGATGTTATGCAAAGTTCTGTTATGGTTATATTCTATAACAGTAACTTTGTTTGATGGTTTGGAGGCCACTTGGATCTGTTTTCCTGTTTGTGAGCTCAGAGGTTTGAGAGTACTGTTTGGGGTTAAATTATGCAATTGTAAAGGTGCATAGATCATATTTTGTGTCCAATGATCCCCCTCTTCCAAAATTATGAAGTCTGTAGGTATACAAATGTTACTAATGCAAAGTTATACAAAGTTCAGCATTCACTTTGAGCTGTGCAAAGATCTGCAGTGGGCAGATATGGGCATGTAAGGCGCAGGAGAGTCTCCAGACAGGACTCACTCCCACGACGGCTTTGTGGCTCATCACCACCTCACATGGTATGTGATTTTGAGCACAAGTCCCTACAGTAGGTTCAGATAGAAGCCTGATGCTTACAGTAGAGAAAAGAGTTGAAAACCTATGACCTGATCTTGAGTAGGTCAGGGTTTAAAAGACAACCTCCACCTCTAGGCAACCCAAAGAAGACCAATGAAAGAGTAGTTGCAACTCCTGGGAAGGGCAGAGGAAGGGCAGTGATGAAGCAGCAGCAGTGACTTTAGGCATTGAGGGCTACAGCAGCACTCACTGGCAGCAGAGTGGTGGCAACTCCAGTAAGGGCCACCCTACCCAGTACTTGCTACTTTGGTTGTCATAGGTGATAAAACCCTAGATCACTGGCAATCTCTGATAAACAGAGTCCTCTATGGTGAGCCCCCCTACCTAGTACCTTCCTCTGTTGGCTGGCATAGATGGTAGAGTGCCAAATTGTAGCCCTGGATAAGTGTCCTTTTCCAACTCACTTGGCTAAGTGGTAACTCCAGTAGGTTGGTTTGCCAGTGACTGTCACGGCATGGGGTACCCAGGGATCGCTGTGATACCCCTAGGGATCCTTGACCACGCCAGTCCTGCCCCACAGACACCCTCTTTCTTACCTGCCACATCTTGTTGGTAATTCTAATAAACTGGGAAGCTGCCCTTGAGTTTGTATTCTGGACAGTCTTGATGGACCCCACCAAACCCTGTTGGTTCTTAGACCCATTTTGGGTCCCAGTTCAAAATAGATGCCTCATGGGACACCCTCAACCTTATGGACTAGATGCCTGGCTCCAAAAACCACCCCTTTACTACACCCTAAGCCTCGCAGATGGCATTCACACATTGTCCCTCTGAGACCTTAGTTTAGCTTGGTCTCCAGTCATCACTGGGCTCTCCACAGCCCTGTCTCTCTCTCAGTGCCCGTTGGTGCTGGGGTCTGTTTACCCCGAATACAGTGCCCCCTCTAGCACTGGGGTCCATTTACCCTGAATACGGTGCCCACACTGGCACTGGGGTCCCCACACTATAGTGGGCCCCCAGTGAGGCCTCCTCCTACCCCAATAGCCTCAGCCCGATCCTCTGGTCTTATAAAACTGCAACCAAAAATATGTGCCCCTTGGCTAATAACATAACACCAAAAAGTTCAGGGTCTGCTCTGTCCCTTTAAAAGAGTCACACTTCTTCCCCGGCACTAAATGCCTCATAGGCAAGGGTACCTGGTAAGCTCCTGGATCCCCATTAGCCCTAAGTGCAGTATCTCTGGTCAATTCCTCCCTAGAGGCTGCTGGTAGGGAACTGCCTCTCTAGTCCCAGCCCTGAGGTTTATATGTACCCAGGGCCCCGCCTCTTCCGGTCAGCTGACTGGCTGCAGGTGCAGGCTAATTCCCTCCTTAGGCCTGCTGCCACAATAACCTGCACCTGTGGGTTCCTGCCTGACTGCTAGGGCCCTCTCTCTGGGCAGTTTCTGCCTATAAAGGAGCAGGCACCTTAGTGCCCTGCAATAGTGACTAAGACAGTTAAATGTTTTGAGTTTCAGTTAATATTTAATAGTTATGATTTTCGTGTGCATTGGTTCTCTTTCGTTCCCCTATAGTAATATTAGCTGAATACTGCTTGTGAGTGGGGAACTTTGTTCACATTCGAACACTCAGTTAAAATTTATTCTCTCATGTTTCTGGCTGGCAGCTCAACTCAAGTTTAGGAAGTTGCTGTTTAACCCCTAAATTTGAACTCTACCTTATTACTGCTATCTACTGCCTGGCAGAAAGGTTACACCAAAAAAAGTAATAGCATAATTTGGACTTTGTACAAATTTAATTGATTTAAATCACATCTCAGGATCAGGCCTTTAAGCTAGGAAACATCTATTTAAAGATTTTATAAATGCTACTTAATGCAACTGCCCAGACCTTTTTACTCAATCTTTTCCTTAAAACAGAACAGTCCATTTCTTTCTGCTGATAATGCAAACTGATTTTTTGTCATTGAGCATATGCTTTTTGAAAAATATCTATACTTTAACACATCTTGTATTTCTGGGCTGAAAGTGATAATTAAAAACTGACAATAGAAATATATCAAGACATGAAAGGAAGCATGTCTATTTGACTATTTTTTTTGTCCCTCGAAGTATGAAAATATTCAGCCCAAATAGTTACATATCACCTGTAGAAATCACAGTGTAACTGTATGCTTTACAAGAAAATAATTAATTAAAATAAAAAAAAATAAAATAAAATGGAAATTTATGGAAGGCTTGATTATGCCAGAATATTACTCAGAGATGGTGGCCTTAGCAAATCTTTGAAAGGAAAATTACATATACAGTTTTCAGAATCAAATACAGTATCTCAGGTCTTTAGAAAATGTTAGACTGTAACATTCCCTGTCAACTATCCTTATTGTTATAAACAATAAAATATTTAAAAGCAAGGGAAATGGAGGGAGAAAAAAAGAACGTAAGCAGCGTGTGCTGACTGTACCCAATGATCAGCAAAAAATTGCAAATTGGGACCATCACACTTACAGCAGCATCATTACACTACCAAATCTTTACTAACAGTTACAAAATTTCACATATAAACATCAGAACAAATGCTTTTCAGAGAAGTAGCAGGTCACAGGATGTTACACACTACATCTACAGCCACAGTCCAAGCCCAAGGAACAGCATATTTACTGATACTTTGCTACAGATGATGATATCTCCCCAGATGGGGATGTAGGGAAAATGGAACCATGCAATGGCAAATACAGTCAAACCACTTCCAAAGCACAAAGAGTAAATGCTAGCTAGTATAGATGTACATCCACATTGCAGATAAATTCATTGCTCATCAATCTCCCTGAAGTTAATACTCACACAAGTTACCAGCAAATTTTCACAATCAAGAGCATCTGTGCAGTTCCCCGTTACAAAGATATAAGTGTTGTCTATGGTTCAAATGTTGTATGAATTATCTAAAAGAGGATGCTGACATATTTCTCAGCTTCAGAATGTTGGGTTCATCTAAATGCCCAGTTATAAAAGAAACAATCCTCTTAAAATTAAATTTTAAGGCAAAGTTATATAACAATATTCACTTTAAATATTTATTTTATTGACAAATTGCCTCTATCACAAAATCCAGATAAACCATGATACACAAAACGTTTAGCTAATTCCAGGACAAAGCAAGGCAGAAGCAAGGCTCTATCTGGGTATCAAAGAAAATACAATTTCTTTTAAAACACAAATATTAAAGATAGTCTCAGTATAGCCAACCAGAACCACAGTGATATGTAAGACAAGGGAATAATGGAGACAGTACATTATTAAAACCCTAGAGCTATAATACACATCACTGGAAGGTGAGCATCCTAGTTCTTTAAAGTAAAAAGGAAGGAAAAGAATGGATTTTGAGTTTTTATTAAAATATACGAAAAGCTTTTTTTTTAGTATTTGAAGAATCCATTAAAAATTTTCTTTTCATGGAGTACTTTACAGATATATACATGGAATTAAATTTTTCTGTGCTAGTCTGCTGGCCTGTTTAGCTTGGCTGCCTGCAAGGTACACATGCAAGGAACTGTATGTAACAATATACATAATAATGCTTCCTGGAAAAAATATGATTTCTATCAACACTTAAAAAAAGATGAGACCAAATTGTAAGAAGAGCACTATCTAACCAGATGCAAGATATGAAGTTGTTACCTACGGTTCTTTAAGTATGTTGTTCAGAAATGCATTCAATCACTGCAGAATGTTAGTGAGATTAAGGTTATAGAAACCAAGTTTAAATTCAACTTTTACCAGCGACTCAAAGTCATTCCCAGTGTGTAGAAGGAAGCAGCATTAATATACAAATGAGTAAAATGACCACCTCTGTCTGCCATGGCTCCACACACCTCAGGAAGTAAGCCTGGTGGAACAAATTTACAGCCAGTAATATGGGTATTAATGGCACCTCCAGCAGTGCTGTCAGTAGAAGGACAGCAACATGACTATGAGCAGACTGGTTCAACATTTTTCTATTTCCCTTTGGTGGGAAAAACCTGATGAAACTGGAAATAAAAGACAGATTGCTTTTTCATGGAATGTCGCCTTTCGTGTTCAAATGAATAACAGTAAACATTAAATACATTAAACAAAAGATGCATTAACAATTTTGTTTCATAAAGCAAAGGAAGAAATCACACTGAAGTATGTGTAATCTTGTTTTCAAAAATGTGTTGGGAAAATGCCAACAATTATATATTTTAATAGAGGCAAATCACCAAGAGATGCATCAATTTCAAGACCTTTAAGTGCCTTAAGGCACCTGTGACAGATGTTATGGAATCACAAAATATTCCAGGACTAGTGCATTAATTTTATAAATGTTAAATGTATCCTTATAGGCTTATTAATGATGAGATTCTAGGTCAAATGGACAAGATAAAGAATGCAAAAGAGAATGAGTGAGGGTGGTAAAAAATGCAAATCCCCTGTACTGAAACAACAGAGGTACTAAGCCTCCTGAAGTTCCTCCCCCTTGCGGGGAAACACACAAGCAGGTTCCACTAGATTCAAAGACCACAGCTGATGAATTATTACAAATAATGTAACAGTCACCTGACCTGTGGTGGAAAGCGGGCGGGAATACCATCTGATAACAGACAAGAATCAGATTGTAACCAGTGGAAAATTCTGGAGGGCTTGGAGTATTTTAGATCTGCCAGGATCTCCCATGATGGTAAATATTCAGCACTTACTAAAACTCCAAGTTCAAGGTTCGATAACATCTACCTCAGCTACGTACCTCAACTACACAGGAAAATATGCCTGCCACTCCTCTTTTACTGAACCCTTTTCAGGGCTTCAGCATTCATTCAAAACAGTAATGTATAGGGAACAGCCTTAATAACTCATTTCCCATTCTCCAGAAGAATGGAAATACCATGCAGAGAAATCATGCTGACACCAATGAAAATGGAGAAAACCCTTGCCTGATTCTGCAGCCTGCTTGCTCCCTCACAGTGTGTTGATATGGACTGCAGTAACAGTCTGTGCAGAATAAAGAAAAACTAATCATCGATTTATTGATACTGAGCTGAAATGGGAGTCCCTAAAGTAATAAGCAATGAGTTTATACCCATCTACCAATATCTCAGTTCAAATAACATTGCATTTCAAATTCTTCGTTCTAATAAATTAAACCCTTTTTGCCCTTGGACTATTTCAAATTGCATCAAAGGGTAAATTTAAAAATGATGGAAAGAAAGGAATTCACAAGGAACTGTCCTCATTATATCTATCTATCTATCTATCTATCTATCTATCTATCTATCTATCTATCTATCGTACTGACAATTCATAACTCAATAGTCCTAGACCCAGATTCATTCCTTTATGAGAACCCCTTAAAACTTTTGCCTTTCACAGAACCTTCTCTCCTCCCACATCTCTTCTATGTATTAAATCCTAAGGCAGATCCTCACTGAAGTCAATGCAAACCCATCGTCTAAATGCAAAGTGAGTTTTATATGCATTAAACATTAAACAATGAGATTAAGAAAATCACTGGCTCTCGTATAAACCATAAAAACAGATTATGAAAGCCTGTGCATGCGAAAGCCTGTTCAGTCATAACAAAAAAAAATCTTTAATTTACCATTTCAAGAATTAAAACAGACTAACATGCAGGTCAAGGGAGAGGTGAAGCCTTGAGCTAGTCCTTGCTTCACTTAAATCCATTTATTCATTCCTGGTGATATGGGGCCCAACACCTTTGCATGTTATGTCTATCTTATTTCATGCATCAGAAAGAGTTATCTCCACCCTGCTAAATTTGTTTTTGCAATGCTCTCTGGGAGCCAGATAAAAGCCATCCACGACAGTGATGGGAGAGAACTCATTCTGAAGAAGGGAACTCCTTTTCAATGTGAATACTGCAAATAAGCCTCAGATAAGCATCAAAACTTTTGAATTTTTATCTGAAACAAGTCTATAAGCTACCTCAGGTTTACTTATCAAATTTATAATGTAACTGTTGACTTTCACACTGTTCGCCTACCTGGGTTAGAAGGTAGTCCCATATGGGACTCCTTATGAGTAGGGGAAGGGAGCTAGAATTGAACGAAAAGTAGATTGAGAGCTCTTACTCCCCTGAGTATTCACATTAGCCCATCATGAATTGTTTGTATCACAAATGTGGGCAGACTGGCAGGGGTGGGAGGAAATTTCCCATGCCATAATGTATGACTGTCAAAAGTAGACTTTTTCTCCATGAATCATTTCAAATTCTATTTAATGTTTCCATACTCTTCCATTACATACTACTCATCATTATGTTTTGTATTATTCATTTTTCAATACACGATACACCTTTAAGATACAGAAATACAGTCTTAACTCCCACACCCTATATGCATTCCAAGATCTATTTTGGCAAGGGCCTTGGCAGATGCTCCCTGTGGGAAAAAGTCTACCCATGGAGGGGTGGCAGCACAAGAAAGGGGCTGTAATTTTTTCCTACAAGAGATGACAAGGAAAATGCAGAGCAATGTGGGCAGGGTTGACTTCAACACGTTGATTTTCAGCAGTCCCAGTATATCTTAAGCATCGCCTTTCCAAGGCTTAGCTCAGCGAGTATGACAATACCTCCACCTACCCTCCCTGTAGATTAACACTCTAAGGGCACAGCTCATGGTAGGACCTTTATTGTATACCTCCCAGTGCTAAGTGAGGTAAAAATCATAATAGGACTCTTTTTATTCCAAGGAGAAATAAAATTAATGCTTTTTAATCTCTGCGGACTTAGATGCAGTGGAGGAAAAATAAAATGAAATGTCAAGCAAGAAAGGACAACCACAAGCTTTCTCCAATTCAGAGAGACTTCTCACTATTTAGACATCAATACAATACATATTCCTTTGTTTCCCAGGAGCATGAAGTCTGCATTGACATTCTACTTCAAGCCACAGCACAGAACAATCTTGCTTCTTGATATATAATGTTTACATGTGTATTATCCCAAGTGACACTGACTCTACAGCATTATTGCAAGGAAGCTGGAGAAAGAGACTACAAAAACACAACTTTTGTGTTCATCAGGATAGGTGGTGTACAACCTGGCACTACTAGATTCTTTAATTTGTATATATGTTCATATAACACAATAAGAAAGAGTGTTAATTTAACTATATTAAATGCTCAAACCATAGTCAGATAAAAAAAATCTATTTATAAAAATAAACTAACTGGTGGGGCAGGCCATACACTTTACACTACGGATATGTAACATAAATAGAAACTGTATAAAGATAAAATTATTTTAAAAGGGAGAGAAATAGAACCAAAATTTGGAAATAACCATATCTGAAACAGAAAAGGAAATATAATGAAAGAACAGTGTTATACAAATTGAATTTGATTTTCTCAACAATGTCACTGGCAAGTGATAAATTGACTCCCATTTATAATCTAGGCTTCCTATAGCCATGCCAAGAGTTTTCTAAAAGTATTACAAGGATGGTTGTCTGCCACGTATTGCATGATACATTATCTGAGTCATGCTGGTATACCAGTTACCAAGAAAAAAAGCACAAAACCCATGTGGCCATCTTAACATGTACATGCTCAACATTTTTAAGTCTGCATCATTCATCTACTATAATACTATTTTTTAGTTTTTCACAGATTTAATAAAAAGGGGGGAAATCCCATCACCTGTTTCTGAAAACACCGGGTGGACATATCTAGTGTATCTAAACATCAGGATCAAGCTAGTCAAATGGACTAGGTTTCTTCACATTTGGATGTTACCTGCTTAAAAGTAAGGGAATACTTTCTACAATTTCTAAATCCATTCAGATCTTGCCCTCTCTAACTACACTGCTAGCAAAGGTGCTAATTTTTATGTATTAAGGCACAGTGACTGTTATGTACACTTTTCAGCAGGGATCCACTGTGGACTCACCAGAGTCTCATATCCTACTGGATTGCCATCGAACTGCAGTGTCACTTAGAAATTATGAACCAAGGTGTGAATTTAAAGTGAAAACTTCTTTTTCTCATTAAAATATTTTCAAGGAATCTATTGCCTCTCTTACCATGAATATTTCTGATGAATATTTGAAATTATCCTCAAAACTTAGCATCTTTGTATATCAGGCCCACTTAGCGAATACTTGCAAAAACTTTTTTCAAGAACCATTCCATAAGACAAGATCTATTAAAGCAGAAGTTTTAACAGAGTCATTCATGATATACTTGCTGGTGACCTTTAAGACCTAGTTGGTTACTTGGTGTTGGAGAACATACAGATAGCCATTTGGGCTAGGGACAGAAGTTGCACATAAACCAGTTTAAGTAATCAGAAACTGGTTTAAACTGTAACAGAACATAACTTCAGTGCACTTAAACCGGTTTCAAAATGTCCAAAACTGATTTAAGATAAACCTGGTTGAATGTAGTATCAGATTTAACAGATTTGGGTCTAACCAGTTTATGCAACTTCTGTCCCAGATCCCTTCCTGGTTTAAGTTAAACCAGGAAGAGTTCCCCAGCATCCTTGAATGCTCTGCAGCCCTAGGCTGGGCTGTGCTGTCTGCTCCACAGAGCAGGGCTGGTCATGCCTCTCTGCTCTCTAGTCTCAGGAGGGGAAAGAATGTGTCCAGATGCATCTCAGCATGGCCCCGTTAAGGCAAAGTGAGCAGGGAGAGGTTAATTCTTCCCTCCTTCCCCTCCCCACCCCTTCACCACACCTGGGGTCTACCTGTTTATCAGCAAGTGGTGGAGGCAGAGGTGGCAGCCAGGGCTAGCAGATCCCAGCTGTGGTTCCCAGGGGTAGAAGGGATGGGGAGAGGAATTAACCCCCTCTCTGCCCCCTTTAACTTAACAGGGCCATGCTGGGATGGCGTCTAGCCACAACCCTGACCCCCAATGTGGGAGCAGTGGGGGGAGGGGGATGGGCAGTAGCCTCTGTCAGGGTGCCCCAGGGAACACAAGCATGGAAAGGGTTTATTCCCCCCCACCTTCCCTGTCCCACTGGCAGGGACCACAGTCATCCCAGAATTGTCCCATTAAAGCAAGGGGCCAGGGAGGTGGTGAATTCTCCCCCACTTCCACTGGGGGACCGTAGCCAGGATGAAGCAACCCCTTCCCTCCTTCCCCTACCACCATGAGGCAGGGAAGGGCGCTTTGTATAGCATGGCCCCGCCCCAGAGGAGGACACTTCCCCATCCTCCTTCCCCCCCACCATCATGGGGAAGGGAGGGAAACTCTGTGTAGTGGTGCTCTGCCCAGCCCAGCCCAGCCTGGGCACAGGGAGCAGGTGTCACTAAGTCACAGTCACTAGGGAGGGTCCTATCCCTGCATCCTATGCCAGCCCCACTCAGCCCCAGCCGAGGCAGTCGCATTGGCAGGGCTGGCCCAGCCCAGCCCAAAAACTGCAGCTCAGTGACAGGAAAGCTGAACTCCATCAGTGACAGCAGTCTGGTCCAGTGTGCACAGGCAGTGGCTGGCTGGGCAGCAGGCTCGCTGGGCCAGCTTGGAGGTGCTGGTGGGCCCAGAGCCCAACAGACACTCACCACAGGGGCTCACTGTAGACACATGAGCCCTTGCAGAGCCTCCAAGCACCACACAGAGCCCCCCTTCCCATCCCACAGTTGGGGGAGGAGGATGGGGAAGAGCCCCCCTCCAGGGATGGACAGCACCATACAGAGCCCCCCTCCCCACCCTACAGCAGGGGAGTGGGGGAAGGAGGGGGAAGAGTCTCCCTCTTTGGCTAGGCAGCACCACACAAAGCCCCCTCCATGCCCCCAGTGGTGGGGGAGAGGGAGAAGGAGGCAGTGGAGGGGGAAGAGTCCCCCTCTGGGGCCAGGCAGTGAAGCTGTGTACCCAGATTGCTACCAGCTGTTAGGGAGCCCAGGCAGGGCTCCATCCTCCTCCAACATGGGGGTCTGGCCATGCCCCCACCACACTCCCTATTCTTCTACCCTCTGAACCCTGCAGGCCAAAGTGGGGTTTAAACCCCTCAGTCATACTCAGGCCTGTCGGGGCCTGGCCACACCCCCGCCCCCTCATCTCAGGTTCCCCATGGAAGGGAAGGGAGGGCATGCTGTAGCACCCCTGGGCTTCTGGCATGAGCCACTGCAGACATGTGGAAAGGAACTCCTCAACCTATTCATGATTACCCATCCCAAAGCACTTCACTACATAATTCTCGTGTGTCTTGTTTCTTGACATTGCTATATGCCTTTATGTACCTCATGACTATATTATCATCTGGATATCCTATCCCTATACACATGCTTTAAAAAAATAGAATCACATTATATGATCTATATATAGAATCAAAGAACCACAGGGTTGGAAGGGATCTCCTGGGACTTCTGGTCCATCCCCTTGCAGAAATGCAGGAATGCTACTATTCAGAATAGATGAGAAGGAATACAGAAGTTTAGTAGATTCACAGTGGTAACTGGGTAGAGAAATATGAAAAAAAAAAGCTTAGAATACCTTAGGGAGCTATTTCAAACTTTAAATAAAAGAAAGATTCCTTTATAAGCTTTCTGGTTTCCCTCCACACTAATGTTCCCTACACACTACTCATGTGTATTAAAATGTTGCATGCTGTGGTGGAGGCAATGCAAAATGTTTGCAGCAAAGGCAAAAGTCCTTGAAAAGAAGGGCTTTAATGTGTATGCCTTGTATAAAGCACCTATCAATATATTCTAAAATGGGTGTATATACAACACATACTAAAAATACATCTGTGATAGCAAAATGTCAGGTTAAAACTCCCTAAGAAACAAGAATTAAGATCTCCTCACTCCCTCCACTTTACAGTCTGAGTAAATAGAGAATTACTGCGATGAATTCTGAAGGTCAAAAATGTAGGCTCCTTGGGATTAAGAGCTTAACAAATTCTAGAGTTGCTGGCCTTCCACTGAGAACTGTTGACAGCCAGTCCCTTACATATAAACCTAGAGACTGCAGACCCGGGTCTTTGCTGATATTAGGTCCTGCTAAATAATACAAAGAGAACGACAGTTGCACTAGGTACAAAGCCTACACTTTTGGGAGCCTTTAAAGTGAATAAAACCACCAATTTTAATTTTATTTCAAAACATGCTAAAAAAGTAAAGGGTAGTTTCTACATCATTGGTATAATATGGTCCATGAAGAATATAAACTAGATTGACACCCACATTCTGCATGATTTGTGTAACAGTACAAGTTCCCTTTATTCACTGTATCGCATGCGTCTTCCAGTTACCAAGGCCAAATGCAAACTTTAGGCAATAGTGCCACATCTCTTTGTGGAGTCCAAAGACCCACAAACACAATACATATGTGCCAGAGGGCAAAGTTCTTTAATGGCATAACTGCGTTGAAGTCAATTTGGTTTAAAATAAGGTTCAGTCATGCAACCAATGAATTGTTGACATTAGGATGGCCTGGTATGTCTAAATTGGACCTGCAAGAAAAATGTGGCTATGCCCAATGTAAAGAGAGGGAGAAAGAAAAAAAAAAAAGGACTGAGTTTCCTGACCTGGTACTAAAAAGTTTTTTTCCTTAACCACAGTGAAGCTATGTTGCCACCTGTCTTTTTTCAATTATGCAAAGAGGAAAGGCATGCTGCTCATGAAGTTTCATTCCTGGATAGCTAGGAATACAAGTAATGCATGAGCCCCAGGCAGGTATATTAATCTCCCCAGCTACCCAGAAATGAAATGTCAGATACAGTAACTCATTCTTCATCACTATTCTAAAGCAGGTCTTCAATCATTTTCCATCTGTTGCACACTTTGAACTTGAATAGGTCACTACTGGTGTAAAAAAGGTCACTAATACTGAGCTACAGCCTAGAGGGCTGACACAAAGTGGACAATGGTTCATAGAAGCAGGCCACTTTTACATATAGAAGCTAGAATTGTTCATTCATTTGCCTTTTTTAGTGTATCCTGGTCAAATTATCACTGGGTTTCTTGATGTCCTTACAGCCTCACCAGTGCACCAAACTTTACAACTTGATAACATTGTAATGAAAATTGAGGAATTAAAGCAAGACCTTTCAAGATTACAGAAAGTCTCTGCAGTCAGCAAGTACCATCCTCAGCAATGAAATAATCTATCATTGACTTAAAATATCTCATCCAAAAATGCTCTCTAACTGCAAATCCTTCTTTAAGAAATTCCATACTCAAGAAGCCAATAATTGAATGATGTTCTGCCAAACAGTTGTAGTCTTGGCAACATTATACAGCACAACATTTTGTGATCTCAATCTATATATACTTTTTTAGGGTATGTATGACAAAAAAGCAGATTCATGTCATGTGAAAAAAGACTCTAAATAGCCTTATAGACAAACACATATAAGTGTTTTAATCAAGTAACATCCCTGGAGATTCAGCTCATCATTGACTACAGAGTGCAACAGAAACTGTGGATGGTTTATTGGCACAAACTCTATTTTAATTTTGGTTTTTAACATTTTTGCAAAGCTTTCAAATAAAGTAGGGAAATTTGATTGACTCATATTCTATTAACACAAAAAAGTTAACTCTTGGATTTCTCAAACTGAAAGCAATTATCATTCTTCCACACTTAATCCTCAACTACTGAATCCATGAAGTACTACAGAATTCAGTATAATACTCTTTTATATTTCCTTAACACATTTATTATTCCATAGGTATAATTTCTAAGGAATACTATAATTATAGCAATTGATTTCTGTTCAAATTACAATTTACCTATTGTGATTTCTTTATGGGATTCTAAAAATAAATAAATGATTAAACCAAGGGTGCTAAATAATTGTTTGAAAGTCATTTTGAACTCCAGAACCACCAGAAAAAAAATGTTTCTATGTGTATACAAGTGCTTATTTAGGCTTATGCTATTATTCCCTTTTAACATAAAATAAACTAATCTTGGACCCAAAATAGACAATTATAAAATTTTCACATTAAGTCTGGTGAGATCTATTTTCAAAGCACTTACCAACTGAATGAACGGCTTTTGCACTCAACTTCTGTCATCAAGACATAGTAACAATAATTTATGGACAACTGTATCAAAAGGTTTTGCTGGATCAATAAATAGAGCTCTATACATATGACCCTTATCTAAAACTGTCATACTGCCATCTACAACCTTTACAGCATCAGTAATTATAGTAAATTTAGGCCTAGAACCAGACAAAAAAATAGTTTAAATCTAACTAAACAGAGAAACATTAAATTTATATTTCAAAAGCTCTCAAATTCATCACTGATCCCATTCTGGTTTACAATGCAGGACAAACTCTTTTTCTTAAAACACAAAGATGCTTTTGCCACGGTATAGGCAATTAAACTATTAACGGATGTTCATTTCAAGGTGTGATGGGATCTGATTCTTAATCCCAACAGTCATGTCTCCTGCCATCCCACATACCATGGCAGGACACATGCTTCTGAGACTAGGATCAGATTTCAGTTGCACCCTACTTGTCAGTGCAGGGGGGAGCCTGGGTTCGTGTTCCCAGGTTCTCTCTGCACCAGCAAGTTGAAAGCCAGGGACCCAAAATTCAGCCAATTGGTGGCTGGCTTCAGGACCACACCAGGGCTCCAAATGATCCAGTGTGGTCCCTGAAGCCAACAATCAACTGATCATCAGATGGATTGGGACTACACTGGGGCTCCAATAAGCCATCTCTGGGTACCGAGTTTGAGCCCCAGTGCAGGCCCAGAGCCAGCCAACCATTAGTTGATTGTCCACTGATGGGGACCTTACCAAGGCCAGTTGGGTCCCCCAGTGTAGTCCTAACCTTGCCAAGCATTCAATTTTAGGCACAACAGAAATCAGCCACAACAATACGACACATTTTTGTGTAATATTTTTGACGCTGGTTACCCTATTTGTGGCACCATTAATTCCCTAAATGTGTGGGTGTGTTACTATTTAAGACAGGATTAACAGACTAATCTAAGCTTAAGTGTAATGAGTACAAGGGGCCTTAGACATATAAACGAGTAGTAAATACATAACAAGCCTATTTTGTCCAATATATGTAATCAAAACATTTATATCTAAGGATGTTCCCTAAAGATGTGGAGACTTCCAAAATGGTACAATTTCACAGTACTTCTATGTGGAAATTGTTTCATAAAGCTTCTCTGTATCTATCCATGGTCTCATAGAACTAGAGTGACCATATGTCCTGGACAAATCGGGACAGTCCTGTCTTCTGTAGTCCAGTCTCTGCCTCTTGGTCAAAAGTTCTGGAGTGGAGTCTGGTGGGTTAGCAGAGTGACATGACGCTTCAGGAAGATGGTCGGTAGGCACCGCTGCTCCTGTGCAGGATCAAGGCAGACAGGACGGAGCAGGCACCACATGAGGCATGTCCAGGCTGTTGCAGCTATGCTCTTGCAGGCATGTCCAGTGCCTGCTCAGCTACCTGCTTGGTGCACTTGGCCACTCCATGTCCTACTGGACTCCACTCCAGGACTTTTGGCCAGCCAGCTGGAACTGGACTATGGAAGCTGAGACTGTCCCAGTTTGCCCAGGGGTCACCATGCATAGGACTGAACTTTTTATTAAATGAACCACTTTGACCTCTTGTGCATCATAGCAAAACAGATTCTGCCCTACTTCTGTCACTGTGTTTCATATCAGCTCCTCTTCTACCAGCTGTCTGTACCACCAGTAAGATTTTCAGGAAGTATATTTTTGCTGTACTATGTTGAGTACCCACAGTGTGAACTTTATGAAGTTACTGGACAGAACCGTTGCTACAAGTATCTAAAGCTTTTAGGTTCCCTTTTAAATAAATAAAAGAAGGCTATACCTGAAATCACTTCAAGCAAGGAAGGTATCACATATCAGAAATTAATTACTTTTATTTCATAATTATGAAATTGTTTAATAACATATAATAAACATTTAGTTTACACCTAAAGATGTGAAATATTCAAACATTGGCCTATATTCTTAGCCAACAAAGCAAGTAAATCCAGATGCAATTTTACATTAAAATTTATTTGCAGTTATGCTTATTATATCTGTGTTCCTAGTTTCCTGGTGCACAAAAAGGGAAATACAAGGCTGAAAATCAAGTCTTAAAGGAGAACCAGTTTTAGAAGACAGACAGTTCTACCAAACAAGCATCAAATAAGAAAAGGCCTGATGATCAGATGAAAAAAGTAAAAGAAAATGGAAATTGCTAGGAAAAAAAATAGTGAAATTACTAATCAACTAAGTTGTTTCTTTAGTCTGAAAGGTAAATGACATGGAGAGAAAAACATGGGTATAGTCATCAATCACAGGATAACTGAGTCACCACTCTGACGCAATTATAAAAAAGGCAAATGTAATCCTAGGATGGATTAAGAGAAGTGTTTCTAATAACATAGGTAAGTATCCAGGCTATTGGTTAAAAAAATGCTACTGATTAAAACTCATCTGGAATATTGCATGTAATGTCACATGGGGAAAGAAAGAATAATCAAGATGGAACAATTCTGCTAGAAAGGTCAGAGAAATAGAGAGCCTTTTTTTACAAGAGCCCAAAGGTATGCCTATATGACCTCTGGAGTATGGCCAGGAATGCTACTGAGAGATAATCTCTACCCACTCAGACCCACACTATGCACACCCAAACTCACTAATTAGGCAAAATAGGTGGCATAAGAGTGTATCTGAGTGGCCTGGAAAATGTGTGTCCTGGCTCTCCATGTTTGGCAGGCCTGAGCAGGGTCCTGCAAGGCACACCTGGGGCTTGTGCCTTAAGTGTCTGTGCCACCTAATTTGTGAGCTCAGGACCATGGAGAACAGGCCATACTCCTGAAGTCACTCAAGAGATTGTATAGTCATAGCCCTAAAGACTTTACCTTGTCATATATAGTAAAATGAAGGCTGATAGGTAGGGATCTCTTTCATTCAAAGTGAGTCAAAGGAATTTTTGTGGCTTGGTTGTGGCACAAAGAGCCGATTTTGCAGGCATTTCCCGGTGGCCTCACCCCTTGCCCCTGATTGGTGGAGAGGCCCTAGGTGGGAAGAGGGATAAAGAGGGCAGTTGCCATCTTGGCTGCTGGCTGCCCTTTGTATGACCCCTCCCCTCGCTGCCGATTGGCAGAGAGGCCGTAGGTGGAGGAAGGACAAGGGGTGGCCACTATCTTGGCTGCTGGCTGCCCTTCATGCTACCCTGCCAGCCGGCATCTTCTCCTCCCAGGCAGGCTTCAAAGCAGTGAACACTGCTGGCTACCACTGAAAGCCAGCATTTTATTTTTATGAAGGTTTTTTTAAGTTGATTTTGTGGATAGTTGTGGATTTTGCAGCTTCTGCAAAATCAACAAAAACACAAGTTAAGTAGGTCCTAACTGATAAGGGATATGATGGCTCCCTATAAATAAAATCAGGGTGCACAAAAAAGAAGAAAGGGAACAGAAGAATTTAACCAATTCTTTTAGCACAAGAACAAAAGGTTATAAACTAGCCATGAATAAATTTAGGTGGAAAACACAAAGAAAGTTTCTAAGTACCAGAGGAGTGATGTGGAACAATTTACAGAGTCAGAGTAGCTGAGGCAAAAACCCCAACTACTTGCAAGATGGAATATAATCCATTTATGAATGGGGTTATATCATTGCTTGTAACACCGAGGAACTGAACAATGGCTTAACAAAGTCCTTTCTAGAACCATTTTGTTAAAAAATTCATGTATTAATTTTCATTTTATAATACTTTTAAACTATCCAAAGCACAATTAATTTTGTTGGTGTGTCTTAGCCATAACAGATGACTTCTTAGTGAAAGGTTTTGTGAAAATTCATGATGTGCCATTTATCTGTTCACCTTTTTTTGGGCAGTAGAGTGATTCTTAAACATTAAATCATGAGAATTTTAGGAGAGGATATTGGGTGCTTTCTATAGCTGGCACATGCAAAAATTCTTGGTTGATCTTATAAATATCATGAAGAAGGCTGACTCATAAAATTATTTATAGCAAAGTTAAAACATTATTAGGAATTGTTTTTTAGAAGCCGCCTTTATACTGTACTATAAATCATGCTTAGATCACTTACTAAATTCTTACAGATGGATGTTTACAAGGATATTTTGTAAGAATATTTTAAGTAATTCTGCTAAATTAGGTTCTGCATTGATACAAATGAGTCCTTTAACTAATTGCATTTATCAGAATCATAAAGTAAGTTAACATCACCTGTACATTCAGGTGTATCCACACATGTAAAGCATAAATAAACACACCACAAGAATTAATTCAGATTCATGCTCTAAATATTGTAGCATTTGGTGAAACCAAAGGGGATCTAACAGCAATCTCAAGAGTATGTTTCCACAATTCAGCAAAGCACATTTCTAAGCTAAGCAGCTCATATTGCCTTGGTACAGGCCTGAAATGAATCTTTAATACAAATTGCAAATTCCCCACCTCTACAGTAATGACCTCTTTGATGGATATTGTATCTATCTATATTAATTACATCATTAATAATACTTTCTTTGAAGCCTGTTCTGTTAATATAAGAATATCAGGAGATGTATTTGTAGTCTATTTTTTTTCCTTCAGCAAATCATCTTTTCACTATATACATTCCACTGTGAAAATCTTAAATCATACCTGGAAGGGAAAATTTGTTTAAGGTGTTCAAACCTCAATTAATAATGTGACAAAGGCCTAGGAATAGGCTTAACAAAAAAGTAAGAAGAACATGTGCTTTAAGTTGGTATTTTCTATATCTACTATGTTGTTTTACTCTGCTTTTCTCTCTCTCTAACAAATACATAACACAATATGTGCATATATATTGTCCTATATATTTTAGTCTATATTTTACAAAGATATTCCAGGATGGATGCAAGGCTGTTTTATTCCACCAGAAATTGTTGCCTAGTTCATCCAGATTTCCACTGCAGAGTGCCAAAGAAGTACAGGTGTGACATCAGAGAAGCAGAGGGAAGCAGAGTGGCAAATTAGCTGAAAAGTGCATATTCTAAATTTGGGGGTATTCTAGAGTTCTTAGTCCTTTATGCCTTCCTATTAGTCTTGGGCCAACCAGACTTGGAACCTGAAACATGTATTTGTGATGAATAGTTACTTTAGCATGACTAAACATGAAAACCACAATGTGGTTGGTATTACTTATTTTGAAGGCAGAGACCTCAAAGATAGGAAGAAAAAGCATAAGAAATTATAATAAATTAAGCAATGAGTTTAATAAAGTCAACAACCTCTGTTTTTTATACATTACAATCAAAACCTCGCAGTGGTAATGCATTTTCATAAAAACCATTGAGTACGGTAGACGTGCAACAAGTAGCAGCAATAGGTACTGGTACGCTGACCACCTATTTGCCAAGTCCAAATACAGAATCAAGAATACTAAGTGTAGATATGCTCAGCTAAGTAATGTTTTACCTATAAATTGAAGCCATAGTCTGAACCAGAAGGGAGGTGGGATTTCTCTCTGGTCAGTGTATCACACAGACAAGTCCTGACACTTCAGCCAACATTTGGAGGGTTGATCATTCGGATGGGAAAATCTCCTGATATTGGGTAGGCAGAACAAAAATATTTCTTGATTCCTTGCTCACACCATTATTGTTTCCTTCCACAAAATAACAATAGTTAATCCTGGTTCTCATGCACTGGGCTTGGAAGTAAAGAGAGCCTTTATGCTAATCAGTGAAGAAACTAGGATGCATACACTGCATTCCCCAGGAGGGAATCAGCATTTCTAAAAATCTCTTATTTCTTTTAGAATAAAGTTTAAATTCATTCACTAATACATTTTATTGTGCTTACTGTTTGTTAATTGTTTCCCTGCAAAAGACTCATTAACATGAGTAGGTGCAGCCTGGCTTATCAGGTTGGATGAACTCAGGCCTCCTTTTGAACTACATCATACCTCTTTATCTTCTTGCTTTTCCAGAGATGCTCTGGCAAAGTCAGCTAAATAACCACAGAGTTTTAAGAGCAAAACTCGCATCAAATAATGAACTACTGACTTTTTGTAGTTTTAAACTATGAGTCACAAGTAGCTAGGCACACTAGAAATCCAGAGATTGGAAAAGTATGAGAGGCATAATGCATGGGATAGGAAATAATGCTTAAATGATACAGAAATTAATGACTGTATATGAGGCATGCTATATATTAATGTTCTATAATTTTCTATTATTTCTGTTGCAGTTCTGTGTTCTCCAGGATCTCTTTATTCAGAAATAACTGTTCTCACACTGGTGTCACATGGTATAGTAGGGCTGAACTTTTACCTTGTCTTTATAAATTGATATTGCTTTTATAATCCCTGACCCCATCCAGAATGGCTTCTTTCCTATTTCTGGCTTAATAATTCTTTTTATATTGGGCAATGATACGTTTAAGTTAATTATTAGTAGAATTACATTTTCTTTCCATTAAAAGGAATAAGATCAGTCTGATAAAACATATTCTATATTTCCAAATCATTTCACCCATCTTTTATTTGAGCAGTTCAGCATGTTAAATTTATGAGATATATACAGTATTAAAAAGTGAAACTACCTTATCAAATATTTAACTTTCTAATGTTCTTAAATCCTTAAAACACTGAAAAGCACTTTTTCAAAGTAACCATCTCTAAAGCAGCAGCCTCGCCTTTTACCTTAGCTGGCCTATCAACGTTTGCCAAGAGGCAGAACAGTCAGTGGCCAGTCCCAAAGTGAATAGAAACACACAACAACATAAATATTTAATAAGAAGATATAGTAGAAATATAGCATGCATTTTGTACATCTATAGAAAAGCTATATTCATTATTCTGCAGATTATTCTTTAATAAATATTTCAGAAACTTGAAGCAGAAATAAATTAGAATTGCATATACTATGCTCTTGATGGTTTAAAAGCACTTTTATTTTCTGACCGATGATGAATCCTTATATTGTTTTCATTTCTGATGCATTATAATGCCATTGTGGGTTTGAAATTTGTCTTTTGGTCACTTTGAGAGAAGGAAGCCATTTAATATTTTGTCACTATGGACAAAAAAAATTAAACGAAGCTTCCCATTAGCATGTCTGGAGAATTCTCTTATTATTCTGGATACCTCAATATAAATATAACAATGCAATGGGACACTGGGATCCGTTATTATCCATCATTATATGCCTTTGGTTGATTTGTGCAGCTATGCAAGCATGCCTGAACTTGATGCAGCAAACTGATTGGTAGTTTAGGTTAAGGACATTTCAAATTAAGTTATGCATAACTGTAGAAGAAAGTAATTCAGACCAAGAGCACACATCTCTGTCTTCATCAGCTTCAAGCAAGCTAGGTAGAGGAGACAATGACGTTAAAAGAAGAGGAGCAAATGCCATCTGAAGCTGCAATTCTGTGCAACTTCTTATGCTTTATATAGCAAAATCCTTCCCCTGGTAATATTAAAGCAAGGAATTCAAAATTTATAAAACCAACACCTAAGAGATAAGATATCAAAGCAAAGGAAACAAACAAATAACCTCCTCCCCTTTCCCCCCTCCTCCAAACACTACACCCCATGAATATTTTCCCTCCCAAACAGAGACAATCCTAGCAGGGTGTGGGACCCCAGGTAAATCTGCCTGTCTGGGGCCCAGACGCGAAGAAGCCATTGGCGGTAGAGTGGTGAGCGGCCAGACGTGAAGCCAGCAGTGGCATGGAGTCACCACCACTAGACAGGCCCTGCTGGAGGGGCTGCGGCCGCAGGGCGCAGGCCAGTCGCCCTGATTCATCCCCCACTAGGGAACGAATTTTCAGGAAAATGGAACTTATGTCAATGATGAGCTCTTTAGAAACTGGATTACCAAGAGCCAAGCCTGACCACCTTCAGATTTTTTTAAATTTTCTTAGGTAAAACTTTCCTGTCATTACCAGGAAAGAGTATATGGGGATGGAGGGAAAATGAAAGCAAAGAGCAACAAAAAAAAACAATCAAGGCAAAACAAACAAAAAACAAAACAAAAGATATTTCTGAGGAAGAAGCAAGAGCAGGAAAGACTGAAAAACCTATCAGGAGCCTCACTATATGTATGTGTGCTTGGGAATTTAGACACTAGTGAAAACCCCAAAGGAGAAAGGAGAAGAGGTGGTAAAGGTATAGAGTGAGGAGTATTTGGCAAGAAATAGATAAAACTATATTTTCCATTAAGAAATAGCAATAGTTTAGCAGACAGATAAGAGATTAAGGGACTGGGGAGGGAGACAGGCGAAGAATAGAAGAGCTGACAGCAACATTGTAATTTTAAGAGGAAGTGGAAAACTCAATGTCTACTTACAACTGTACGGGGAAGTTAGGTAGACAAGATGTAATTACTTAAATGGGAACATGGCCAGGACATGAGGCAAACATTTTAGCATTGACCAAAAATGTGCCATAGGATTTTTGCTATTTCCAAATAAGCAGGAGTTTGATTTTACATCTGATCTCAAAGATGAAACAGTTAAGTAAACAAATTACACCTGAAGAAAGGAGGAGATCTCAGGACTCCAGAAAGTCGTTTCTACTCAGTAAAGCACATCTAACTTCTTACAGGCCCTTACAACTCTTTAGTTTCCTTTGCTTTTAATATGGTTCTGCGATTCTGGAAGCTTGCAGATGACCACAACACCCTGACTCATAGTCAGGGACTGAACTTAATGCAATTATTTATGAGAGCAAAATTAAACTTATGAATACACATTTGCAGATTCAAGGCCTTATGGCTGAGATAATCTGAGATTTACAGATTGTGTAAATTTGCCAACAAATACCACCATTGGTATTTTTCTATATATTTATTTATATACTTGTGTGATGTATTTATTACTTCCTATTTAGTACCCCTGCTCTATGAAATCTGTTTATAGCACCTGATGAAGTGGGATGCTGTTGATGAAAGCTTATGGCTCTCTGAATGAGTTAATCTCAAAAGTGCCACCCTATCTGCCTCCCACCACTGATACAGTGAATGCTAATCTCTTTACCTGAGATTACTTCCATATGCTGTACACTTTTCATACAATGTTTATTCTCTCATTTGTGCCTCTCAACAGCCCTCACAAAAGCAAACTGCTCATATTTAAAATAATAATATATCCTGTGCACAAACCTGGTTACTTTAGCATGGCTTAATTTAAGATTTTCAAAATATATATTTTTTTACTTTTTGCTATATATAAAGTTATATATAGTTTTAATATATATATATTAAAAAGGTATGCATGCACGTGTGTGTGTGTGTGCACGCGTGTGTATGCATGAAGCAGAAAAATCCCCAAAGGGCATCTTTTAAAATCCCCTAAAAGACAAAATGCAGTGGCCCTTAAAGAACATGTAATTCTATGCATGTGCATAGGAAGTGAGTGATGGGGCAGAGATTTTGGTACCATCTTCTTTCCTAGGAAGCAATTTAACACTAATAGATTTACCATCATCAGCAAAGCACCTTTTGTAGGATCAGTTCAATTAATTTTATGATTTGATGTATCCGACTCTTATCATTTCAAAATGCATTTTACCTTTTAGCCTTTTAACTGCAGAAAGTAATTTTTTTTTAAAGAAGTAATTTGTTTTTGTTTTTGTAGGAAAGAATAAAATGCACAGTGGACCACAGATCATATTTAGGATTATGTTTCTTACAGCAGACAGAAAATAAGCAAAGCTAAATACATCTTCAAGAAGCTTTTTCACCTAAAAAATAACAAGTGATTACTTTCAATGTGAAATAAAACTCTATTATGTGTTTTGCTAATATTTTTAATGAAATTAATTCAGTCACAGCATATCCTGATCTTCTTATTAAACTGAAATGAAAACAGATGATCTCAACTGTTTGTGAACCACGTTCTTTCCTTGTCAGACTATGTTTTCCTTTAGTCTAGGGACAGACATTACACATAAACCAGTTTAACTGATCAGAAACTGGTTATAAAACTGTAACTGAACATACACTCATTGCACATAAACCAGTTTCAAAATGGCTGAAAGTGCTTTATGATAAACCTGGTTGACTGTAGTATCAGACTTAACTGATTTGGGTCACACGGGTTTATGAAATGTCTGTTCCAGACCCCTTCCTGGTTTAAGTTAAACCAGAGTCCCCCAGCATCCCAGATGCTTTGCAGCTCTGGGCTGGGATGTATGCTCCAGAGGGGAGAGCTAGCCCTGCCCCTTTGCTCCTTAGCCAGAGCGTTGGTAGAGACTGAAGGCACAGCAGCATCTGCCTTGCTTCCCCCTGCCCCAGCTCCCCCTCACTGCTTGCTGCTCAAGCAGGCATCCCCCTCCCTCCCTTCTCCCACAGAACGGACCCCAGCCCCACAGACCCTAGGCATATGTTTTTTTAGATAATGCTGAGAGGTGTCTGTGTGTGTGGTTTCCAATGTCACTGGGACAGGCAGACAAAACAGTGCCTATTAGGGCTAATCAACAAGTCAGCTGGTAATGTCCCTCCTTTCCTTCCTTGGAAAAAGCTGTTTAAGAACTGTTTGAAGTAATGAGACTGGCTTTTGTTTTGTTGATGGGCTGATAAATGCTGTGTTATGAGTCCCCTGCTGGCTCCCTCACCTGACAGGTTTGCAGACGGGTATGAAGACGCAGGGAGAGGTACATTGAAAAGCTCAGTATCATCAACAGATGCATACACTGCACCCCCCCATTTGCCTCAGAATGGTAGGCAGGGGCTGGGGGCTGGCAACATGCCTGCCCCTTGAGCAACAAGTGGGGAAAAGCCTGGGACAGTGCAGGCAGGTTGGCAGTTGACACCCATCCCTAATCAGAGCATCTTGCCAGGGCCTGGCCACACCCCCTTCAGCTCAGCACTGTAGAAGGGAAGGGAGGGCTGTTCTAGCACCCCCTGGCTTCTAGTCTGAGCCACTGCAGGCATGTGCCTGAATTTTCTCAGTCCAGAGAAAATGTCTATGCACTTGCAAACTGGTTCAACCTAGGCAGATTAGACTAATCTACAAAAATTTAATCAATTCAGGCTGAGGCTTTTTGAATGACTGTCCTTAGCTTTAGTGGATATTTTATGCTAATACTTCCTTCCACAGATCATAAAAGGCAGGCTTCAGAATAGAAACATGAAGTGTAAAAGCCCTTGAACTAAAACAGTACTTCCAGCTTTACTCACAAAATGAAGAAAAAAAAATCAAGGCAAAGTAGTGAAGACCACACAAACTTTCAAGATCAGTAGAAACATTAAAGAAGAAGTTAGGCCATACTTCAAGTAGTCAATTCCCTCATCACAGAGTTTGTAAATACCTTTAAGGTATTGTTGTGCACTGCAGGGTGAAAAGAAAAGGAAAAGAACCAGTCAATATTTCTATACCCCAGAATTAATTAAACTGTCAAAGAAATCAATTGCCTAACATATACACATCTACTTTCTCAACCAGAAGTTCTTGGAAACCCAAGAGCTGTTCAGCTTTCAAAAGATATTCTTAGGTATTTCATGGTTTAGATAAAACACTTATCAATAGCAGAAGTTCTTGATGGGTGAACCTCAAATTCTAACCTGGGCTTAGAAATCTTGCCTGATCAAGTTAGTGTCCTTATCTAAAACTTTAATGAACTTCCTGAACTATAAACTCCTGAACTATAGTTTGAAATTGTGATACCACACTGATTTTGAAGATTGCCCTGGCCAGCTAGCTAAATAAAAACTGCATTCTCTCTTAGGTGTCTATGATCATTCTGCTCTGTTCAGTGACTTCTCTGAAATATATATTCAGCATGTATAGAGTGATAATAAAACTGACAATCCTACCAGGACAGTCTGCACTTATTTTTCACATGCTAGGTCTTAGAAGTTTTCTCTCTCTCTCTCTCCCCATATAGTGTCCACCAATCCTCTCCTAAAATGCACTTCTTTTCTTTTCTTATGCACAGATCACAAAGCAGTCAAAATTGTTATGCAACCTAAATCAAGAACAATTGCAGGTTTGCAAGTTGACATTTTTGTCTAGTTTCTGGTTTTTGGAGTTACAGGGAGCAGAGAGCATCCCCTCTCACAGGGGATTCCAAGAAGAACTCCTTAAAATAGCTTGACTACATAGACTTGGGGCCTGTAGCAGGTCAAGTTCCAGGCAAACAGCTCATAGGAGGACTGCAGCAGCTGCTGACAGAAGTAGAGAGAGGATTCTGGCAAGAAACCCCTTAGTCAGAATGGAAAACAATGCAACACATGGAGGACTTGGGTGGCCCATAGAATAAAATCGTATAAGTAAGACAGGCACCTGCAGAAGACCTGGGATTCAGGGGAAGGGATATTTGCTTTACCATACCGATATGTTGAAATAGTAAAAGCTGAAGACCAGAGAAAAAAAGCCTGACTAGACTGATCTTGGGATCACTCCTTCCTGAACTCAGACACCTGGCTAATAATATCACACTCAGTTGTAAGGATATACAGATGTTGTCACCACTTTTTGCAGTTAAGTCTAAAGGGAATAAGCACTCTCAGCTCAGAATAGGAAAGGAAAGACAAATGATTCCAAGACTAGGGGTGGGGAAATCCCATTTATCCTTCTCAATTTTTAAAGAATTGGATGATAGAAGTATTTCAAAAGGTAAGTAAATTGCCAGATTTGCACCTGTCACCTACAAATTGTGGATGAGTCAAAAAGACTTTTTGACAGCGAGAGAGAGAAAGCAGAAAATGAAAAACCTGATTCTATGCTCTCCTTTTAATGAGCTGTTAATTCATGCCTCCTAGTTGAGACCTTTTATTAGTGACTGTAAATCGCAGAGAGGCAAGAAGTCATGAGATTTTGAAATTGCTTTGTAAATTAGTTACTGGTAATGAAACAGTTGTTTCGATTTTGAAGGGACTGGATTGTGAGGGATTTCAATGTTGACATAATTATTAAACATTACTGAACCAAATAATTAAACTACGCTGTAAAATTGCTCTTATGGTAATATGCACATCATTTGTTTTCTTTCCTTTTTAAAATCTAAATTATGACACTTGTTACTGTTGTGTGGAGCTAAAAATTTAATCATCCTAGCCAACATTAAACTCATTGTTTTAAAGTTATAGAAAAGATGTAGTATACAATCCAAGAACAATTTACCTTCAACCAGATAATATACCAAATACTGTAAACTTCAAATTTTTAAAACTATCCACAACAAGAGAGTCTACAGAACTCAGATATTCATAGGTAGAAAACTGAATTTTGAATAATCAAGATTGAAAGTGATTTTAGGTGTTCCATCAGTGCCATCTTGTATCAACTCTCATTCTTTGACTGAACTTTAACTTATCACTAGTGACAGGGAAAGGTGATAATAAAATGGTAAGGTATCATTCAGTGATTACTTTCACAAAGTTATACAGGACATGTTTTTTTCTTTGGTTTTAGTTTTTCATGAGACTGAAGCAGTTTCTTCTTCCTGTTTTA
>NW_017729002.1:12137582-12153624 GCF_001723915.1 Gavialis gangeticus
CTAAATTATGACACTTGTTACTGTTGTGTGGAGCTAAAAATTTAATCATCCTAGCCAACATTAAACTCATTGTTTTAAAGTTATAGAAAAGATGTAGTATACAATCCAAGAACAATTTACCTTCAACCAGATAATATACCAAATACTGTAAACTTCAAATTTTTAAAACTATCCACAACAAGAGAGTCTACAGAACTCAGATATTCATAGGTAGAAAACTGAATTTTGAATAATCAAGATTGAAAGTGATTTTAGGTGTTCCATCAGTGCCATCTTGTATCAACTCTCATTCTTTGACTGAACTTTAACTTATCACTAGTGACAGGGAAAGGTGATAATAAAATGGTAAGGTATCATTCAGTGATTACTTTCACAAAGTTATACAGGACATGTTTTTTTCTTTGGTTTTAGTTTTTCATGAGACTGAAGCAGTTTCTTCTTCCTGTTGAAGATAATTTCCCTTAATATATTTGAATTATGACAAATCCCTTTTCTGATTTCACATGCATGAAAAGAAGGAAGTCAATGGTTGAATTGATCAATATTATCCTTGTGTACAACTGGTGTCTGCCTTAGGCCCTTATAGCACACCCACCTTTAAGGTGTTTAAGCACCTTGCCTGTGATCGGACAAAGGGAGAAAACATGACAATTCTTATTTGAAAGAGTAACATTGTTGATGCAATTATACTTTTTGTCTGAACAAAGGGGGGTCTGGTGGCTAAGAGACTGCAAAATCCCGTATTTAACTGTGAAATGTTTAACCCTGGTAAGCAGGCTATAAATGGTTAAAATAAACCTTATGGGTGCACACAGCTGTTTACCACACTCAGTCTATGTTCATGTGGCTTAATTTAACTCAGGACAGGGCAAGGGGTGAGTGGCATCAGTGGGGGAGCTGGTGAGTCCATGATAGGGTTGGTGGGTTCATGGGAGGTGGAAGTGTTCTGTCTGGACTTGGGAGTGTCAGGAGGCTAAAAATAGTCTCGTCAGGGTTGGGGGGTAGGAATAGCAAAGCCCTGGGGCTGGGTTTCCCAGCCCTAGGACTGCACTCTGAATGTATACAGATGCTTGATAGATCAAGTTAGCCTATTTCTGATCTAAGTTAGATCACTTCCTTGGATTCCAAGGAGTTGACCTAATTTAGATAGGGCCTACCATTTTCTGGGTAATTAAAACCCCACTGATAAGCATTTGATTGACTTAACCCTTATTGGGTTGATCTAAATGTAATGGCTGTTCGTACCCTATATTATAAACATCAGTTTTATTAAATACTCCTAGTATAAAAGCCTTGCAAAACTAAGAGAATCTCAGTAGATTTCAAATGCCATTTTTAATAAATAAAAAATGGTATCGTTCACAAACAAATATACACATCTCTCCAATGTGTAGACTGAAGGAAAGTACTTATTAAAGCCTAATGATTTTCTTTTCTTCCCAAACAGTGTCCCAGACTACTGCCAAGAATTCTATTCCAGGATAATGATGGCATAAATGCCAGAAGTGCAGAAATACAAAACTACCTGGTTACACAAATCTTTATTTAATATAAAGTTATTTCATGGTTAAACGTGTATTATTAACAAAATCAGCAGATAGACCTTGCCAGATCCTATAAAGTAGAATATTTAGTAGAAACACATTGCATGTCACAGTAAAGATAGAAGAGCTGATTTGCCCAGTTCTTATCACCCTATAATAGGACTGCAAAAAGAGAGCAGAGTCCAGTACTAAAATAGTATGATTTGAAGAATGGAAAGAGTAGCCAATGAGGCTCTTTTAATTGTTTTGTTTTTTAGTTTGGAAAAGAAATGAATGAGAAGGGGCAAGATAGAAGCAGAGAAAATGAGACAATAGATCAGGTGCTTCTATTTACCCTCTCAGAACACAAAAACAAAAAGGGACATTTAAACTAACATGCAACACATTAGAATTAAATCAAGAAAATATATTTTATAAAACAGAAAACTAACCTGTAGAGTTCACTGACAAAAAGACATAATTGAAAACATGAACTTAGCAAGATGGACTAGACATTTATATGGATGAGGAAATCACCCACAGCAATGTTAGATGGGATAAAACATGCAACAGATTTAATGTCCAATTTTTCAAGGAGTAGGCCAGCCACTGAGTGATGGGGGTAGGTGATAAAGAACTAAATGTAAACTTTCCTGTGAACAGTAAAGATGAAAGTGTACTTTTTAGTCCTCCAATTCACAAGTGCTGTGAGAGCACTATATTTGCCTCTGTAGCTCTTGAAATTCCCATATGTAATTACCAGCTCCATATCTTTATATCTTGATCCATTCTGTTTCCTTCTACCAGTTCCTAATGAAGGCAGTCATGCTCCATGCCAACAGGGAGAAAACATGACAATTCTTATTTGTATCAGTAACACTGTTGATGCAGCTGTACCTTTTGTTTCAACAAAGGGTGGTCTCATAGGTACGAGATTGCAAAATCCATCTCTTAGTACAAAGTCCCTTTCAGCCCCTAACAACTCTATGAAACTATGAAATATGCAGAAAATATATTTCCCACTTATTAACAAAGGTTGTAAAATAAGAACAAGACCCAAAAATAAACTAGTATTGCTTTTCCCTGTCTAATCTATATTTGTCTTCATAGGCTGACAATACACCAGTAATGTGTTTCATAAAATGTAAAAGCAAGGTTTATTATTCAAATCTGCAGTGTACTGTATAACTTCATAATTGAAACATGAACTAGTTATATTATAGATATTTGAAAGAGTCTTATAGGTGGATATTTATTTCATGTATAATCAAAGTGGTAGCAAACTAACAGTAATAAAAGACACTTTTAAACACTTAAAATGATTTGGGAAAAATCATGTGAAAAAAGTATCTGCACTGTCATTGATAGGCATTTGAATTGATCTTTTATTCAATAAGATCCCACCAATTTTTAAGGACAGGGAAGGTAGTCATGAACAACACAACATCACTGAAAGGATCTAATTTTATCTAATTTCCCTCTAATACACTTGAGTTTTTCTTTCTGTACACAGATGTAATTGTTTATTATTAAAGCTTTATCAAAAGAGCTATATTTTACTTAAAAATAAATTCCTCTCCCTTGAAATACTTAACAAAACTAATCTCTCTCTCTGCAAATATTTGAAGACATCTCCAAGTACATAATAATATTCTGGTGAATTCTTGTCATAAAATATTGGAGAAAAGATTTGATGCTATTCTGTTAGGATAAGATAAGGTCTGATTTGATATGATAAAAGGTTTTCTCAGGCTGATAAACCAGCGGTTAGTAGCAAATTCCCTGCTTGAAATAGAACTCTGGATATGAATTAGCAAGGATTATTTGTCTTTTCTTGAACACAAGAATCTGATATTTGTATGGGGAATAACCAATATTAACAAACATTCCTATTGGCTAGAAACATCATTCTGAATATAAAAAGTTTTGTTTTCATGCTTCAAAATAAGAAGCATGAAAACAAAAACAATTATTGTTCATTTGTGCCATTTTACATACATTTTTAAATTTATGTTGCATCCATTTTTAAATATACGTGTCTATTTGTCTCCTATTTACAATGTCAGATCCACTCAAAAGAACTTTCCACTTGAATCATTGTCCACTTACTGCTGTAGGATGGAGGGACTCAATTTGGCTGTATGCTGTCCTTAAAATGTTCATTTTGGGCCACAACTAAAGAGATGCAACTCCAACAAAAAGAAACCTGAATCGTTAAGTGGGCTTCCAAGAATACCTTAGCAATGCCACTTACAGCATTCAAAGCAGACATAGAGATTAGTGAGTAGAAGAGGTACTTTATATGCTAGAAGATCCTTTTTTAAGATTTAGAGAAATCCAGATATCTGTCCTTTTACCAGTGGGTCTCTGTCCTTTATTTTATAAATCAAAATGCAACCCCCTGAAACAGACCTCCCCTGAAAATGTGGAAAACTGTGTGAGTTGCAAATTCCTAACCTATCTGAACAAAAATGATTAGAGTGATTATAAAGAACTTAATTAACTTCCTTAAGTGTATTATTTTTTCCAGTGGTATAAGAGGGTATATATACCCTTTTAACTAACATGCCTACAGCCCTTAATACTATATATGCACTAAGGATAGTAATGAACATTCAGATGATCTGACTCAGGTTAGGTGGCTTACTCTGAGACAACTAAACTTGAGTCGGGTTTTGCCACATGCAGGCATTTACGTGGGCAGCTGGAGATAACTAAAATAAGGGGAAGGAATGATGGGATTAAGAGTGTGTGACAGGGTGTAAAAATAGTTTAAACTTAACTTTAAACATTTCATGATCTAGCAATGCAAGGTTAGCAATGTTTCATTTCTCTACAAATCACACCTTTGCCAATAACAAAAGCAACCAGCTTGCAATAACACGGGAGAACAACTGTCAGGTGTGATTTGGTCACTGCTTAGATATGCTTGGGCAGACTCTAGCCTCTTAACAAAATCAATATGCAGTTAATGACCACTTTGAGACATTAAGGGCTTGTGTTAGGCAGAGAAACCCTACACAGGATAGCATGCAGATATATGTTAAACTTTAAAAATATATTTTTTACAGTTGCATGTATGCTCAAGAAGTGTTTTGAACATAGATGCATAAGCATGCACACTATTTCAGAAAGTGGACTAATCTACTTGCTAAAAGAAAATGTGAAACAGATATTTAAGAGCACTGAACTACAAATGGTTTACTATACTGCTACTGAGCCAGTGTTGGCCACCTCTAGATGACTACATTTCAGTAAGAGCTGAGCTGAAAGGCAATCTTTCTCAAAATGTGAATTCAAATGGCAAAACAGCATCCCACATATTACAAAACTAACTATCCCACTGCAAACAGAATCTTGACTTGGCTCTATTGAGAAGTGATTCTGTAAAACTGGTATCCGAGGCAAAAATAAATATCAAACCCCAAATGATTCCTTTATCAAATGTGTTCTGTTTGCAAGTTAAAATATGTTTGTTCTAGCTGTCAGTCCAAACTCAGCCTGGGATTTGAAAGTCAAGCTGGATTTTTCCCTTCTTGTACCTCATCAGCAGTAATAAAGATTTTTAAGGTCAGATTAGGTCCTTGGTTTAACCTCATTTTCTTTACATTGAACTCTCAGCAGAACCTGTGCAATCTTATTTCCTTTAATGGGTTTGCATTGCTGTAATTAATTGGACCAATGGCTGAAATCTGAAGCCAGAAAGATTTATATTAGAAATAAGGCACTTTTTAAAACAATGATCAAATTAACCACTGCAGCAAACTAGCACAAAAAGTGATGTTTTCAAATCATGACCACAAGCTGTTCTACAAATGATGCTTTATACAAATATATATGCTTTATACAGGGGGATAACTAGATTCAATAGTCTTGTTACACATTGAACTTTGAGCTGTTCAAATGTTGCTCAGTGTCAGTTCTAGCTCAGGTTTGGAGCAGTCACATCTTAAGGCTAAAAACCTTCTCTGACTGTCTCCCACCTGCACAGCTGGGATTTGCCACTAGACAGCTGGTAAGCAGGATCTGGACTAGGAACTATAGGTGTGAGACCTGGCGAGCCAGGATCTGGACTAGGAACTAGAGGTGTGCCACTAGAGACCTGGCGAGCCAGAACAAGTTTATATCCCTGTTCTAGGTGGAGGTGTATAAAAGGTGGGGTTGCGAGAACAGAAACATGAAGCTTGGACACGGAGAGTTAATGGGATAGGGGTACGTAAGGAAATGGGAGATGGAAATGAAATGGGGATGGGTGGTGAAAAGAAGATAGTAAGCTACTGAAAGATAAAATAAGAAGTAAAAAAAAGAATTTAAAAAGAAACAAAGAGGAAGTAATTAAAGAAGGTCTCGTGTTTTAATAAATTGAGATTGAGACAGTGATTGGGGTATGAGGAGTCCTGGTCATGTTTCTTGGGGTGGCTGGGAGTGGTAAGGAAAGGCACTTTTGGGGGATCTACTGCCCCTGCCCTGGGAAGGAAGCTGTAGCTCATGCAGACCTGATCTGGCCCCCTACCTTGTATCTCCCCCATCACCCCCTCCAGACCTGTTTGTGCCCTGGTGCTTGTCTAAGTGGCATGTGCTCTGCAAGCTGTTTACATGGGGTTGCACCCCTGGTGAAGACTAACCTGGCACAAGGGCTATGGCAATTACAGGGACAGTTTTGTTAGGCCTCTACTGTGCCAGGGGTCTATGATTCGCTTGCACCTGAAAGGGTTAATCCCTCACAGTATTGGCCTGTGGCCCAGCCCCACCCTGAGGCCCACTACTATTAATGAATACAAACACCAAAGTAAGGGTTAATAAGCAATCTGTATTACAAGCCAAAAACAACAATAATCATAGCTACATGAATTAATTAACAACCACTTAGCAGAATGCTATACACAAATATATACAGAGAGCCGTACCGGCCTGTCACCAGTGATCGACACCAAGAGCACCGACACCCAGGCTGCAGGGCCTGCTGTCACATCCCTGTCAGGCAGAGGATTTCTGCCCTTTCCTTCACAAGCGGAGTACTTGGAGACCTCAAAAGGGAAGGGCGACACTTTACCCGTCCGATGGGACATGAAGGTGAGTATCTCAGGTGAGAAGTCCAGTGTCCCACAGTCCACTCAGCACCTGCACTCCCAATCTTCCCAGCCTCTCCAGCAAATTCAACACCACGCAAAACTCCCAGGCTCTCAGACTCAGCTCACACAGCTTCTCAGTGCACGCACTCTTCACCACAAACACAGACACGCGTGCACACGTGCTCCTGCACACTCCTGTACATGCACACATGCGCACACATACACACACACACTGAGATGGTGCCTCACGCTGGCTTTTGCAGTGGCCACCTCACGCCACCTGCCAATCATACCATGCTCCAATCACTGCTTGCACATCTCAGTCAATCAATGTCACTCAACAGTATCATTTTCTTGGACCACTTGTATTCATTATCACTTCATAACTTATTAACATAAAGTGCCCGCTCTTTGGTTATATAACAAGGTTTCAACTGCGCATGCCTCAGTTTCCTAAGTTGGTCATAGCGTCATCAAGGTCAGAAGTTTAGATGTTCCAGAGGCTTCTAACCTCTAGCCACCCTGTGCATGCGTAATCACTATTATGACTAGGCCAGGACTCGCACTGTTTACACTGGGAGTGGGGAAGGTCACACCCCTGGGGGCAGGAGGGGGAGTTGGCGTGGTGCCAGGAGTGGCCCTTGGCAGTATAGCTCCATGAAGAACATGAGGGTGGGAGAAGGGACACTGTATGCTGACGTGCTGAAGGACTGCAATTTGGGCATGTCATCTGTGGGGAGGGGCCACACATTAATGGAACGAGCTGTGTAATAGCTTGGTCTGTGCACATTAATGCCTATTCATTTCATGTGTTAATGTGTGGGCAATGGAGGAGCTGCCTAAAATTAATGTGTAATGAAGCTCTAAAACTACATTATATAATGATTTTTTTTATGCCTTAATTCTGAGACTACATTATTCAATACAAGTAATACTACTCTATTATGACCCAAGCCAAAATTTAGTATCTAGTGGGTTGTTTCAGAAGAAATGTAAATTGATGTAAAGTATTTCATTGTACAGACAGCATACCTAGGCCTGTTTTCCTGAGCATAAGGGGAGGCAAACAACAGGAGTTGTATTCCCTTCCAGCCAGCCAGCTCTTGGCATAAAGCTTTCACAAGGAAGGCCATCTTTCTTTATGGCAAAGTCCTATAGAATATAATGCAGATGAAAACAAAAGTTGTTTAGAATTTTTTTACTTGTACTGATTAGGAAAAATAAATTAATCCATAATCTATATTTCTTACTATTAATCAGTATCGCAATAGTACCCAGGAGTGGATGAGGACCTTCCTGTATTAGGTGTTATACAAATACTGAATAAAAAAGGACAGCCCAAATGAGGATATGGCTACAATGTAGGCAGCCACACCTGCAGGTAGGCCCTGAGGAACAACTAGGAGGTCAGCAGGGTGGGGGCATGGGTTACTGAAGCATGAGGTCAGGATCTAGATTGGCAGATTGGAGAGCATGGGACCAAGTCCCAGAGGAGTGAAAAGGGAAGATACAAAAGATGTAGTCCAAGATGAAAGCCAAGGTCAGGAGCTAGGAGTCAGAGAATTGTTGTCCAGTTCTAGGGAATATCTGAGATTAGGATCAAGAAATCCAAGCTAAGTTAGGAGCCAGAAAGACTAGAGAGAGCAGGGCCAACACCACTTTCAGGTAAGATGCAAAATCAGGGTCAGGAAAAGCCAAAACCAAGTAAATAATAAGCAGACAGAGCAGTGAATGTGAGACTTGTCAGAACAGATTGAAGCTGCATCAAGGCATGACTCAGGTGAGTAACTGAGTGGGAGTGACTGGCACTTTCATCAGACTATCTGGTTGCAGAGAACTGGGACAGTCACATTAGCCAGGGATCAGGGCAGGTGTAATTTATGTGCTTGGCCCAGCCAGACCTGCTCGATAAGAGACCCTAACTGTCCCTGCCTCAATGACCTCACAGCCAGAGTGCTGTATTAGTGTAGAGCACAGCCGGAGTGCTGTATTAGTATATAGTGTAGTAATAATGCCAGACTAATGGCAATATAATCAATTAAACCTACTTTTGTAATGACTTTTAAAAATAACACTTTAAGTGGAATCAGTCTTTTGGGTTCTCAAGTTATAAATCAACGGTATTAATTCCATGCCCTCATGACACTCACTATTAGAAGATCTTATTTGATCTATACTCTAGTAATTCTTGCAGTCCTGGTTCTTTGCCTTATATTTGCTGAATTTGACATTACATTGGAAAATAAGATCATTTACTGGTGAGAAACACAAAACTAGGAAATGGCTACATGCAGGCTTTCAAGCATTGGCAAGGCATCATATCAGTGAGATGATAGAAAATGACAAAACATGCCAAAGAACAAGGTAATTGCTTAAAATGTATTAAGGTTTACCAGGCAGTCTGTCACTGGATGTTATGAACCTATCATCATGAGATACTCATCCGATAAAGCAGCTGAAATATGCAAAAACTAAAGGTGAGGGAAAGCTAATATATCCAAGTTGCATACTTCCCAGATCTTTTAGTTTTGAAGTCCTCTTTAGCATATCATCAATTTGGTAGAAATCTATTATCAGACATTATACTGACTGTTTTATTTAGTTATGCAGAGAGCCACAGTGAGGCTGCACAGTATAAGAGTTTGGGTTCAAGAGAGGAACGCATCTCTTAAAAAGTCCATTCATCATGGATTCTTTTAAATAGGAGGGATTTGAATGGCTCGAGATTCCACAGAAGACTATATAACTTGTAAAAACCAGCTTTATTCCTACAAATGCATGATGTACACTACATTATGATAGACTCCAAGTTCGCCATACAGCAGCAGTTCATTAAATTTACCAAGGACCTATTACCTTACAAAATTTACTTGAACACTGGTCAACAACTGACTGGGCTACTAGAAGCCTTCAATTATGTCAAAGTGAGACAGAAGGAAACCATGCCAAAAAAAAAGAAAAGAAAATGGAGCTAGAAAAACATAAAGATGAGTCCCATGACATTTAAACTGTAGGGGTTAATATAGCTTTGAAAAAAGATCCCTGTGGTAGAGGATAATTAGTTTAGTGAAGTACAAAAAAAGAAAGTTTTGCTTTTCCCACGTAAGGTGATAATGGATAAATTTACTAAGAATTATAGTGTTATGTGAATCTACCTGATGATTGATTGCTTACCTAAGATATCTATTCAGTTTGTAGGTGGCATTGTTACCAATGGCAAAGACCTACTTAAAATGGAAAACATTAAGTATTTCTTATTTCCAAAAATACCTACTATAGAAGCTTTCATACCCTACAAAGCCTTTTTTTATACGTGGTGCAGAAAATGAAGAGTGGGAGGGTAATACTGATAAAGAATGATTAAGAAAAGCGATGGTTTGAAAACGTTGACAAGGAAATAACAATAATCTTATATTTTGTGATGGCATAGGCAAATAATCAACTGTAAGTACTCAATAAGTGTGGCAACTGATTACAGTGTACAGATTAGAGTTTTTTACTTTTAAAAGAAGCTTTATGGAAAGCTGACAGAAAGATATTTGAATATATGTGTAACATTTAAAGAAAAACCAAAAGCTGTCCTTTGTATTACTAAGTTGTTTTCTACATGGCTTCCACCATCCCCCTATATGTATGCCTCACAAATGGTGAGCATCTTCCATTTGAGGGCCACGACTGTCCCTATCACCCATTACTGGTACAGCACTGAATGGTACCTGGTTTTATTGCAAGAAATTCTGGGCATGCAGAACTCCATCTAGAGCAAATAAGCTACTCATATACTCAGCGCCTCTGAGGCAAACAAACAATTACAACAATAACAAAAGAAAACACAAAGTCACTCAATTACAGTTTCTTCTCTTGCTTTATTTCCCTATAATATTGTATTTGAAGGTTGCATTAAATTCCTGAGAGCTTCAGATTTAAATATGCTTGAGTGCCCCTTTTTCTTTTAGGCATTGGATAAACATTCAAAGCACTACAAAATAAGGTGTCCCCATATTCAAGCTGTTTGTAATGCTACAAAGATAAAAGATCTGCCACAAAAATGGTGGACCCCCTACAAAAAAAAAGGTCCTGTTTCAAACTGGAACTTTTTTTATGGTACATGTGAACAACTATATGTAGGGCACTGTGAGACATGACCATTTACCATGTGAACAGCCATTAAAATGCTCTACAGCCATGCATTGACAGAAGCTACAAAACTAACATGTGTCAAGTCTTTATCATTCTATTGAGTCCACTCTGTTTGGTATTTAAATAAACGTGGGTAGCATGCACCCAAACTGACGTGTTCTGACTCAATAGCCAAATAATTATTACTGGTCACATAAAGTTGGCAGCTCATTTTCTGCTCTCTGCTACTTGTTTACCTTTAATCTTGATAACTCTAAGACCAGCTATAGACATTACATGTAAACCAGTCTAAGTGATCAGAAATTGATCTAAACATGTAACTGTTTAGAAGTCTGGGGCACAAAGACCAATCTAAAAATGGCAGAACACAGTCTAAGACAGACCTGGTTTGATGTGCACTCAAATCTAATTGATTTAAGTTAGATGGGTGAATCAAACTTCTGTACCAGATCCCCTATTGATTCAAGTTAGATCACTTTCCTCTGGCATCCCAGTCTCCTTTGTGGCCTCCTACAACCCTCACTATGTAGGGAAGTGCCCCCAAGCTCTCCCAGAGCTGAACCAGCACAGACCTTCTCCCCAACCCCGACTCCCTCCTTCAACCATCTGTCATCCACAGGTAGGCAGTAGGGGGAGGCATCTGTTTCCCCTACATGAGCATCTGCATCTCTGTGCCATGCTCCCAGACCCTATCACAAAGCACCCCACAATGTAAAATGTACACACACACCTGACACTGAGCCCAGGAGACCCCCTGCACTCAGGCACAGCACCACAGAGCCCAGCACTGGCTCCCACACTCCCAACCAGGGACCTCCATGCCTCATGCTTGGGCACAGCCCCAAGGAGCCTGATTCTGGCTCCTGCATACCATATCTCAATGACCAGAGCCAGGTGTCCTGCCACCCAGACCCTAGCATGGACCACCCCCCCACACCCCCACCCCGAGCAGGATCCAGTGTGAGCATCTCACTTCTGGTGGGTTGGGGTGGCGGGAGGGAAGAACATAGGGATTGGGCCTACACAGAGGCAACCCTGTGACCTCCGTGGCTTAGCCACTGCTGGCAGGTACTTGGGCCACGGGATACTGCAAGGCTTTTTTGGCCAAAAGCTACAGGGTCCCAGAGTACTAGGATTGCAGAGAGGTATGGGGACATGCTTGCCCATGCCTGGCAGCCTACCCAGTGGCCCGGGAGCTCAGCTGCACTCAGCAGCCTCCAGCAGCCCAGGAATCCCACAGGGCATGCTGGGAGGCATGCAGAAGCACTCTCAACTTGCAAGCCTTGACCAGTACAGGAATCCTGAATCCCCTTCCCCCCAAAGGTGAATGTGTGTACTGTTTACTACTGATCAAACCTAGGTCACTTACAGAAAACTACATAACTTAGATTTATTCCACCTCAGGCTTTTTGAATATCTGTACTTAGCCTAAGAGATACAATAGACTTTTGGAGATCAGATCAGTGCCTACAGTTGTCTAGAAAGGCACTGGCAGCATATGAAACCTCATAGATACATTACCACTTGTTTTATAAATCAGCAAATTATCTCATTACTAAATATTTCAAATTAACAAAAGAAACCTTCAAAAACTAGCATAAAAAGAACAAAGAAAAAAACAGCTCTATGATAAACCTGCTAAATTGCTCCACAGCTATTAGAAGCACAGTATGTAAGACAAAGCTCTCTCTTATTAGTATTAATAAATATTTATATATCTTAATCTGGAGACTGGGAATGGAAGAGAAAAGGAACAGCAGAAAGTAATTTTGCATGGGACTGTCCTTAAAGCAAAAAATCTAAACATATCAAGAGCCTTATTCCTAAAGTAATTACTATAAATTTTTAACTGACAGGCCACTAAGTTAAGGATACCACACAGAAGCACCCTAATAATGTTTCTTCAAAACAAGAAACTTCTGTAGTTAAATGTTGAATTCCCACCCTTGTTATGTGCTACACAAGATTATTGTAGACCTTTCACAGTCCCCCAAAAAAGGAAGAATTCCTTCCTCAAAGACATTACTATATACAGAGGTGTAATGAGCAGGGTTTGTACTCTGGGCAAACCCTACAAGAGAATGGGGGAGGAGGGGAACAGGGAGGTGCTGCTGAATGCTGGAGGGGAGGGAGTTCCAAGAGCAGTGGAGGGAGCAATGGGACTTTTACCTAGGCCAGGGACTCAAAAACAGTTCACAGCTACTACTGGCCAGCACTCTTGCTGAGTGAGTGTCAGTGGGCACTGTCTGGCAAGCTCTGCTTGCTGTCCCCCCAGGGAGCACTTGTTTTGACCCTGTGACCTCTCACATGCACACCCTGTTCTTTTATGATCTGTCCCCCATAATTTATTGGATTTTTAAAGGCTCTGGCTGCCCAACCAGTGGCAGCCCCCGATTTTTAGTGGGCTAGGCCCACAGCCTTTTTAATTCAAATAGGTCACGGCTACTACTGCTGCAGCTGAAAGCACAGCCTTCATCTGCCCACCTTCATCTGTTGCTTCTACAGCAGCATAGTGTCTTTGCACCTGACTGCTGGTGCTGCACTGGCAATGCTGTGAGGCTACTTTTGCTACCTGGATTCCACAAAGATGGAGGCATAATTCTGGCACCCCTAGTAAGTTGGCACCTGGATCTGGTGCCCTGCTCACCCACCCTAATTTATGCTACTGACTATATATAAGGCCCCAGTCTTGGAAACAGTTATAGAACCTTGACTTTATTTCAGTGAGACTACAAATGTGCTTATAGGTAAATGCTTGATTGATGGGTTGTGGTATAATTGGGGTATAATTTCAAACATGACAACACAAAGAAGTAAACAAAAGAAATGATGAATGCAGAAGATTAAAAGGTGTGAAATACAAGTTTACAACAACAAAGATCATGTGGCTATACAGTAAAGGTATGGTCTAATATGGAGGAACATCATATTGCACTTACTCCTTTCTCAAACAGACATCTGAGTGTGGGGGAGTATGGAGTCACATTATACATTAATAGAAAAGTCAGTCCCTTTTACATATGAAAAGGTGCTGAAGGGTTTCCTCAGAGCTTGCAAGCTTAATCAGGGTGTCTGCTAGGGCTGTGCGAAATTTCACCGGGTGTTTCGTTTCAACGCTGTTTTGACTCATTTTGAGCTTGAAACAGCGAAATCAAAATGAAACAAAAGGTTTGGAAACAGCCTTGGAATGAAATGAGGGCAGTCAAAACGTTTTGAAAGTTTCGAAACGTTTTGAGTTTTGAAGGTGGGCTTGCTTGCAGGCAAAAAGAAACTAAGGAGAGGAGGAAGAGGGGGGAAGGACTGCTCTGATATTGCCTGTGTAGCTGGCCAGTGACTCTCATCCTTCTCTGAGGTCCCTTCCAATCCCAGTGCTATGGGGGTGAGACGGAAAAACAGCAGGGCCTGCACGCACACACACACACAGTCACATATGTCATGAGTTTTGCTTGTCAGCAGCTTGAGATGCAATTTCCCAGAAACCCCTGCACCTATCTTTTTCAAACGTGGCAGACTTCACAGGCTCAAAAGGGGCTACCAGGCCTGTTGTTTTTAACCCCCGTGCCTTCACACTTGCAAGTGATATGAGTTGTGGTTTCAAGACTTTGAGGTGCAGTTTCCCATATACCCCTGCACCTATCTCCTTGAAACGTGGTAGGCTTCATGCTCTCAGAAGGGGCTACCATCCCTGCTGTACCATCACTACCATCATCCAAATATGCCAAGAAATGACAAAACTACAGGCAGTTTTGTGCTTCCCCATTATAGTCTATGGGCGAAACGCCAGAACAGTGCCAAAACAGCAAAACAGTTTCAACGAAATGGAACAGTGTTTTAAAATGAAATGAAACTGGAAAAGAAACACTATCCTGTTGAAACGTTGAAATAGAAGTTAAAACAAAACAGTGCTATTTCACACAACCCTCGTGTTTGCATTCTTGGGACAAGGATCTGCAGCAGGCTGTGCACACAGGATGCATGCTTGTGATTGGACAGCTGTAACTCCAGGGCAGGAAGCCCAGGAAAATGACAAACAGGGGAGACCCGCTGGGGAGAAGGTACCGGAAGCTGTGTTGAGAAGAGCTGCTTCTGGGGGGCTGCTACCAGGACAACTGCTTCTGAGAGGACTACTGGCAGAAGAATTGTTGCTGAGTGAGCTGCTACTGAGAGCAGAGGAGCCACCAGCTACTGAGCACCCGGGATTATCTGGTATCCTTTACTAATGGAGCAGGGTTTGTGCAGTTGGGCTCCCCCCCACACTCTTAAGACCTCTGGGTGCAGGGAGTCACTGGGAGGGGATCAGACAGGGGTTGCTAGAGGAGGTTTTCTGGGAGAGTTAAAAAAAGGCACAGGGAATTGTGGCTGTGTGGGAGCTCCAGCAGAGAGCTCAATAAAGTACACCTGAGAAGGGGCACTCCACGCCAAACACAGGGGAGCTGCCTTGGGGAAGTGTCTGGGGAATGGTGTGATTGATTGCAGGCATCCAGGAACAACTGGAAAAGGGAAGAAACCCTGGTCTCTGGAGCAAGCACATGACAGGCACCCCCATCTTTTGTCCAGATCATGGCATTGCCACCTCTCTTGTGAACCAGAGCGAACACCGCTCCCCGGGGCTCCATTGCAGCCACTCCACAGCGGGCTACTTTGCTGCAGGCAGAGTGATTTTGTGGAGACCTGGCTGATTAAGTGTATATGCCCGTTATATGTTGTCTGAGTGCTGAAGTTGATAACATAATTGTTTTTGCTATATGATAAGTATTTGCTCTATCTGCTGGTATAGATTATTATTGAGCTCATTGAAAATATTTTGTTTGTTATTTATGGGATGTTGAATATTTCAGTCTCTCAGTTATTATTGTAAATAATAAATTATTTAAATAGTTTAGTGTGTGGTCTGGTGCAGGGAGGACCACAGGAGAGCACTCCAATGGGTGGTGGCTCCCAGCCTGTAGACAGAGTCAGAGTAGACCAAGACCTATTGGTACGCCCAGGATCCCAAAAATTTGGACGTGGCTGCAGGTAGCGCTACCACCAAAGTTACATATAAACTATTGATGCCCCTCCTGTGAGCACTGTAGAAATACAGAGGGGCCATACACAAAGGAAGTCCAGGACCTTCATCTAACGCAGGAAGTGCACAGCCCCACCAGGGGGGATGCCTTGTTGGACTTGGTGTTGGCCACAGGCGACGACCTGGTGAGGGGGCTGCGGGTGCTTGACCCCCTGGGCAACAGTGACCACTGCCTGCTAGAATTCACCATTCAGCACAAGGTGGCAAAGGCAAGCAGGTGGTGGCCTTAGATTTCAGGA
>NW_017729002.1:12154018-12161715 GCF_001723915.1 Gavialis gangeticus
CTGGGGTCATTTGACCCCAGTGCTCTTCCTGCCATGGCAGGGGGGCGGACTAGCTGATCTGCTCAGGTCCCTTCCGACCCTAGAAACTATGAAACTATGAAGGAGTGAAAAACACACCTGAGGCAGCTGTGAGGAATGTAGATTTTTTTTTCCAAGCATACAGACAACTCATCTCAAATTCTGGTAGACAAAACTGAACTCAGTGGATTGGTAGACATGCAATAGTACCATTGAAAAACAGTGAGGACAATGGAAAAAGAATAGTGTACATCATCTGATAGGCACAACTATTTCTGCATCATCCCTTAACAGCAGTATACTTCAGCTGTCCCCACCTTGAATTAAGCCATGCCCCAATTCACTCAACCAAAAGACATCAAAGGAAGATGGACTCTTGTTTTCAAGAATATAGGTAACTTCTGAACCCAGCAAAAATTCCTTTTCCAGTGGGTATTTTAAATGCTTTCATTTAAGGAAAATAAAATTGTAGTTTATGCAGTATAAACAAATCTTTGCTTTTCCTCTCCCCCTCTGCCCTCATGAACTGGAGAAGCTCCTGAAACTCAGATGCCTTTTCCATTTCTCCAACCCATATTGCCAAATTTTCTCTCTTAAATACTCTGTATAATCAGCAGTCAGTACAAATGTGGCAAACAATACCTTCTGCCAGTTTTACTTAGCTTTCAAGGTAAATTTGAATCTGGCCAAGGCAGCATAGATACTTGGTTTTTTTCAGGGAAAGATTAAAAAAATTAACAGTATAGCAAGGTCACTAGTAGTAGATACCATATTAATCAGTTCTCCATGTGCTATGTTTGTAATATATCAAGATGTAGGCTATGATTAGCTGAGATACAATTCTGTTAAATTTTATTTACCATCAGCTCCTTTACATTCTAACCTTATAAAATTTTATTTGGTTTCACAGGGACAAGATATTCAGTATAATCAACAACAGCACAAGATATATAGTTTAATGGATTGTGAGTAGCTCAACAGGAGTAAAGGTAAATCTAGCTTAGTATGTTGATGGAAAGTAGCATCAACAAGCTATATTGCATCACAAGTAACACAAGCAAGTTGCATATGCCTCATCCAAAAGACAAAAAGGTTTGTCTCACTCATATATATCGTTAAAATTATAGACATAATAAAAACTCCATCATGTTATACCATATCATGCAGAAACTAAAGTGCAAAATTATACTGAATATATGTGTATGAACACATCCTAAACATATGCTATTCATATAATATTCATGTAAATGGTGCAAGTTATGTCCTTGCATGTATGATGTCTGTGATACTATGCCTACATTATACTGATGGTCTTATATTGACGGTCTTCGGGACTGCAACACGGCTAGGGATTACAAGTACCCTTTCATGTAACCAACAGCTATCCATTCATATGCTAGTGTGAATAGGACAGAAGATAAATTGATCTATAAGGAATGAAAATTTAGGGTTTAAAAATGTAAATTGAGGCCCCCACTGTATTAAATAATCTGCACATGTGCTATATAACACTTACACATTTCTGATGAGTGCAAAGTGAGTCTGTACTATTTTGAAGGTGAATATATAAAAGAAATACCCACACACACACTTGACTGCTTTATCCATAAACATACACCTCATCCTTATCTCTTTTGAACACAACAGCACAGACAAAATCAAATATTCTTAAGGATAACATGGAACTGGCAAATGGTTTTCTAGATTTATTTGTAGCAGGTGATTTTTTTTTCTTGATTTTAGATGCTTTTTCTAACCTAGGTTGTAGCTCATTTCAGTAATAAAAAGAAGATACATTTTTAAAGAGCGTTTCCTTCAAACATTATCAAAACTTGTCATCAAACAATGTAAAACAGAAAAAGGTAAATTTTGGAGTATTTTTTAAATGATCTCCTGTAGAAATTTATCTTCCTTGCTTTAATATGATGTAACGTGTATTCATTGGCTTAACTGGAAATCTTAATTATTTCCCCCAAATTAATCACACCACCACATAGACGCAATTATAGTTACAGATCATTATTTCACACCTTTCATACAACTAACAGAAGCACAGAAGTTTGAAAACAAGGAGAAGGTGCAAGGGAGGGTAAATTTACAATATGCTCTTCTAAAATCGTTGAGGCTTTAAGCCGCAATGACCTACAAGGAGACACACACTGATGGAAAACTTAAATGTTTGTGCTGGGTGTGTGAAAAGTTTTTTCTTTCATGTTAGCCATCTCAGATTGGTTTCTTAACTTCATTTGACCCAAAGGGAGGAAAACAGGATCCTGATGCTTAAACTAAAATAAGCACATCAAAATATACATGATGGGCTCATTAGTTCAGTATTTGACAGGTTGCTAAATGGTAACTCAGAATGAAGAGCTGAAAACAGTCCATAATTAATTACCAAAACATGCACTGCCTGAGCTAGAGCCTGGAAAGAAGTGCTGACAGAACAAAATTCGCATTCCACTGCTTCTCCCGCCTCTCCCAATTTACAGGAGAATAGGAAATCATGAACAATTGATACACTCTGTTAGCTCCTATCATGGAGAGTGAGCTCACATGTAGCCTTAGGGGTATCTCATACAGTTTAACACTGAAAATAAAAGGTAATGTTCTTGGCAAAGAGCTGGGGGGATTAAATTTGGGAGGCTTGAAGCAGCCTTGAATTGTAGTCAATAAAAAAAGAACCAAATAGTAATTTTGTAATTTAACTGTGCTGGTTATGCCCAATGAGTCAGACACTTGTGAAATAAACCATGTAAATAGAAAAATGGCTTAACTCTTTCTCGCTGCAGTTTCAATGTATTTTTCCGTTCTCCCTTTTCTTGTGCTCAGCTTCTTTGTTTCAGTAAAATAACATGGTTACTTTCTGCAGCTAATTCTCCTGAGACAACTCATCAGTACAGGAGAAAGCTTTCCTTTCTGGAATAGCTTTTTCTAATTTGTTCTGTTTTGTGAACAAGAATGACAGTGCCAACAAAGCTTGTAAAGCTAAATGTCTCAAGATTGTTTCAAGCCAATTGAGCTAGTGGCACAGAGCTGAATGCTACCACTATAAGAAATCCAGGTTCAAGGAGGCTCCAATTTTATTAAGATGTAATGCCCCATCCTTTTCTGCCCCACTTATGTCTGGGGCACAGCCCTGAATTAAAAACAGTGCTCAACAGAACTATCAAGTGAGCTGCCATCTTCTTGCCTTTGGTGAGACTAGTGCCAACAGTAGCTGTAAAATCTTTCAGCCCTTGCACTCCAAGTAAAAGATTAGCGTTTGCTGACAATAGCCATGCAAGTGTGTAAAGTAGAGGATGACACTTTCTCCTCTCTCCCTGTTTGCTTCAAAATCCTTCCTGTCTAAGAGGACAGTATGATAGCTGTTAATAACACTGAAATGCAGAAAACTTTAGGGAGTAATTTTCAGACAAAGTAGCAATCTTCTATTAAGAATCTGAACAAGTATCCAGTATTAGTGATATTGTGAGGAAGTGAGATGGGATGAAGCGAACCCGAAGAAAACAACAAAAAATCTACCTGAAACAATCAGAGTAGGCACATATCCCAATTCCCTGCCTTCAGAAAATGTGGGCATGGTTACATACCATAATGAACAGGTAAAAGCTGCTCCACTTCCCAAGACCCAAATGAATATGTTGCCAGCAGCTATTTGCCTGTACCATATTCAATTAATTCAGCTCCCCATACTGTTACTAAAAAGGGAGGGTATATATTAACTAATTCTGCAATTGTAATCAATTTATTATTTCTTGGCTTACTAAACCATGAAATGTATTCTGAATATTTTAAATATTTCTGAATAGAGGAAAAACTAAATTATTTTTTTCACAAATGAATCCCTATAATTACTTCACAGTAGTAAATTATTTAGATTATCATGTTACTGATTAAATAAAATGATATCCACATTCAGCTTTATCGTGAAAATTACAGAAATATTTAAATTGCAAAAACAAGTTAATTGTCCTCACTTCACCGGTTAGGTCTCAGAATTTGTTCTCACACTCCAGGCTTTCAGGAGTTTATCAGTAACAGCTGCTCCTTTCATGAAAAAAGGAAAAATTTGGACTGTATAAATATCTTCTGTGGTTTGTTTTTTGTTGTTGTTTTTTTTTACGAGAGAGATACTAATCACTACCCCAAACTCAAAGTCCACATCTGTATTTTCAACGCTGAGAGCTTCCTTCATAAACTGAACTTCTCTGAAATTTCCCCAAATGTTTCCATTGAGTTTAACAGGAGTAGAAATAAAGCCTGAGTATTTGTAGAAATCCTACCCTAAGTATTTTATATACTTGCTATCCTGTAGGATCAGCTTTGTGTCACAAAGCCTCTTTCTGCGGTAGAGTTTGAGTAAGTTGCTAAATGACTACTTCAGGCAAAATATGTAAGCAATGTCTGGAGCAGGGATAAGAACCCAAATCTCTCCTCTCCCCAGTGAGGAACCTAATCACTAGTTTACAGATTCAAATTACACTCTGGCTCCCGCTGTCCTACCTAACAAATCCTGAATCATCTTTGGCCAAGTGGCACAGCTTTGAGGGGAAAAGTGGAGACCCTCCCCTACCTTAAGAGAACAGTGGTGGTAGATGATGTTGGTTTCAACCCCTACAGGTTGAGGAAGGAATTGAACCTCAGGTTCCCACATCCTGGACAAGCACACTAAACCTTTAACATCCTTCCATAGGTGCTGCAGTGTGCCATTCAATTTTAGCACTGTTAGGTTTGCAAACATGATTCACAAAATAGACCCAGTTATGGTCTTTCTGAGTGGTTTGCAACAGAAAAAGCTGCTCTATTTTCTAGAGGCAAAAGAAGAGTAAGAACTAATATATGGCATTTTCTAAGGTGGACCTCTTGTCTATCCAAAGGTGCCTAAAGTCCTGGGGTGTTTCAGATCCTGGGGTGTTCCAAATCTAAAAGGTTGAGAACTACTGCTCTAACCACAGAGATCCTGTATAAAATGGAAACTCAAAATTTTTTTCCCTTCTACCTCTGGCCACATTTCTGAATGAAAATGGCAATGGCCACTGTGTTTTGCAGAGATCTCTATTGTGTTTCTATCACTTAGGTAGGGGAGTGTCTAGTTTGAGGATCCTGATCAGACTTATGCATTAATAGCTAAATCCAACCAAGATGACACGGCCAAAAGCAAAATATTTGGTGGTGGATCCTTTAGATTCCCAAATGCCTCCTAATTGTGTATCTGGGTCTTATTGCCAAAAATATTCATTTTTGAAGTGAAGTTTGGGTGTTTTGAATTTTGAGCACCTCTCCACATAATAATACCATTGATGTAAATACCTAATTTTGTTCTAATTTTGTTCTTTCATGGGTATTATGATTTTCAAACTCAAGACAAGGCCACAGATAGAATACGGACTGAAAATCAATTCCCCTTTGTCCTGGGTGACAGTCCCATCCAGATAATGACAGAATAAAATTGTATGGCAGTAAATGGGATGCTGGCAGTCCATGTGCTCCATCTACTATGTGAATGAACAGAACATTTTAAACACCAAAGCCATAAACACCATTTTTTCTTGAGAGCTTAAATCACACCATCAAAAAAATGCAAGAAAAATCAGTGTAAAAACCCAGAACACTTAGTCCTCAACAGGAAATTCTCCCATCCTGACATTTTGAAGATCCTAAATGGGACAGCTAGGAACATTACTCTTAATGAATGCTGCTACCAGCTCCTGCAAAAACAAAGTAGCAGTTTTCAGTATTATACAAGTAAAAAACAAGTTCTGGCAAAATGATCTTCCCTGTAAAAATAAAGCAACAGAATAACCAGCTTCATAATTTGGTGTTTGGCCAATGCTGTTTGATGTACACTGTGTGATTGCAACCATCAGTAATTAGCTCCCTCGTCATTTAACTACTAAATAACATAAAATAAAGCCTTCTTAAAATGAGCATAAGATCCAATAACTGCTCCTCATGGAGATGGACAGACTGCTGCTTATAGTAGAATACATTTTAGTGGAACAAATGCAATTTTAACGTCTATATACAGAGGGCCTATTGTATGAAATAGAGTGGAGTACTGTAAACAAAAAATGTGCAACTGCCTTAGTTCAAAATAAACAAGGATTTTCTAGAGGGAGCTCAGAGCAGCTGTGTGAGATTTGGTCTAAGCCAAAAGTACTATGTTGTTTCCACTGAACAACAAAGTATTTTTTATACATAATAATATCATGTTAGTCCAGTATCTGTATATATTAACTATTTACAATCCTATCTATAATAATCCTATATCTAGGTGATGAAAAAGATTAATACTTCAGATATTTTTCTCACTGGCATCATTACAAAAAGCTTCTCTCTAGATCAACTCAAGATACATGTGAAAGATAACTGCCCATTTTGAAAAAAAAAAAAAATCAAATTTAGACTGCAAAATTCTATCTTTCTTATTAATTATCAGTGCAGATTTAAGTAGGAATACGTTCTAACACCCGCAATACATTCACTCAGTCCTAATGCATAATACAAATCCGTAGTCAGCAAATGAATATGGCTCCATGCATAACACATATCCATAGTCAGCAAATGAATCTGGCTCTATGGCTGTTCCCAGATTTGGGCTCTTGGGTGTTTGATAGGATAAAATTGAAGGATTGTGTGGTAAAGGTAGTGTTGCTATAAGCTGTGCTGTCCACCACTAAGAGAGATGCTTGACTATGGTAGTTATCCTGCACATTTCACATATACTTCCAGAGAAAGGAAGGAAAAATTCCATAAGAGTTTCGTGGCATAATAACAGTGCCTTGAAATATCAATGCTTTCCTAAGACTCAGATGCCCAATAACTAAAAATAATCACAAATGCAGGGAGTAAAAGAAGTTGACATCTTTTTTTAACACACAAACAATCTATGCTGGAATAGTCAGATCTAAATTAACATGTGCTTCAGCTACTATTTTACACACTGAGTCAATAAACCTTAAATTTTCACCAAAGGGGCAAACTGTATCTTTTTACTATGCTTATTCAACTGATGCATAAACTAGGGTGTACAGAAATCGAGTGACTTATCTAAACACCGCATGATAAACATGTAGAGTCAGAAATCAAGTAGTGGTGGTTTCACTTCCAGTTATCCTCTCCACAAAAGAAGCATTTTCTCCACTAAACTAACAACTCTCTAACTCAAGTGTTTACTGCTTATTTTATAATATTCTTATTCAGAATAATTTACAATAATACAGATCTTTTGCTACCAAAAGATCCCAACACGCTGTAAACATTTCACAAACATCCAAAGAGAAATAACTTCACCCACTTCTGAAATACAATTACTGTATCTCTCAGGTGGAAAGCGAGAGCTGTTTAAAATCATATAGCAGTTCTAAAAATAAATAAATAAACCAGCTTAAAAGAAGAGGGGTAATATTTACAAATGAAAACCTGGAGGGAATTTAGGTGCTTATGATTTGCCCATCTTACATTTGTTTCCCTTTATTCCAAGGAAGTGGTGCTGGCCCCTACCCTGGGGGTCTTTAAGAAGAGGCTGGATGCCTACCTGGCTGGACTCATTTGAGTCTGTTTTTGTTTTGGGGTTTTGTTGTTCTCCCGCCCTGGCAGGGGGTCGGGCTAGAAGATCTACTAGGTCCCTTCCGACCCTAAATCTATGAAACTATGAAACTATTTTCACAACCTCAGAT
>NW_017729002.1:12166715-12169090 GCF_001723915.1 Gavialis gangeticus
TTTGTTGTTCTCCCGCCCTGGCAGGGGGTCGGGCTAGAAGATCTACTAGGTCCCTTCCGACCCTAAATCTATGAAACTATGAAACTATTTTCACAACCTCAGATAGATTTTGTTGAACATCTCTATCCCTGTCAGAACTGTATATTTTTCACTGAGGTGATTTCAATTATTTTTCTCCAAGAACGCAGACTAAATTTCTCTAGCTTTGTAAAATAATGAATATCCAAACAACTGTATATAATTCTGTTTTGATCTCCATCCTATAGAGTATCTAAAATACTCTTTATGAAATGGTAACCAGACTGACGCATTGCAATTGAAATGCACATTCCCTCATTTCTTTCGCTTATTACAAGTAAGAATATTTTTGGGTCCTGTAGTTTGGTTTATTGCCATGAAACATTGCATAGAACTTTCCTACATTCACGTATAATGTTTTCCTACATTAATATATAAAATCCAGTTTGTCCAGGAGAGTACTATTCTCTCCAGGCCATTTTAAAAAGTTATGCCCCTTTTCCCTGTATTGATTGGCCCTTTAACCCCCTCCAGTTTTGTATCATCAGCAACCATCATCAAGCCTGTACGTCTCTTCTGCTACAGGTCATTGATAAATGAATAGAAGAGCATTTCTTCTTGGTACCAATTTCTATAGTATTCCACTGGGTTCTGATTCAAAGGTATAGAAGGGAGGATATTATGTTCCACTATACATACAGAAAATTCAGATAAAATAAGAAAGAGAAAAATAAGCGTACTATGAATGGGAAATGAAGAACTGTTATGTTGGAGTACTATACAATGCCAAAAAAAAAAAGGTGGTGTATAAGAGAGAAAGATGTAGCACAATATAAGAAGCAGAGAATTGTTCAGTATGATGTGGAAATTTTAGAGACCTTTGCCCTCATGAATCATGTATAGAAGAACCAGTTGAGACTATGGACTGACAACTACCAAATAAAATTTCATGAATGATAATATTATCATGGACTCAAGAAAGTAAGGCTGACCTCACTATGTAGTTTACTAACATAATTAGCTTGTCTGTTTCTGGAAAGGATGCTTGCAGTGGTTGGGTTTTTTATTTTATATTCTTCTCTCTCCCTACCTTTTTGTCAACTGCCCTAGAGAGCATTTGGAACAGATGCGTCAAAGGTTCCATTACCATTTTGACAAAGTATTTCCCAGAATCATTTCAGAGGTACCTAAAACACATGTGTTTTGGGAAATAACAAACAAATGTCTTCACTTTGACAGCTTTAATGACATTTTCTTCAGGGTTTCTAACTCCCTTCTTCTTGTTTGCTTCCCTACGGTGTTCCCTGCCATCGTCTTCTTCAATAATGTTTTGGCTTAAATTTCTCTCCAATTCTGCAATAGTATTCACTCGCATGGAGAAAAACTGAATCACCTACATCACAGAACTATCCAGTGAATACCCACTAACACACAGCACTACCTCTGTGTGTCAATTCTCTTACTGGTACAATGTGTCTAATAAGCATATTTTACACATGCTGCTGAAATTTTCAGTGTAGCAAAAGGCTTATTTTTCAGGGCCTTGAGCAGCTTGGAACAGAATTGCACTTAGGTACCTAAATCCATTTATATGCCTAATAGATAAAGCAGAGCTTGGCCCGAAGTGTTTTGTAGACCATATGAATACATGATTTTGAGAAATTTCTTTTATAGGTTCTGAGATCTAGGGAAGACCCAACCTGTTCTCTTTTAGATTACGTTCCTGGTTCTGAACTTCCATGAACTTCCTTTGGGCCCTTGCTAGGTTATTTTATTTGTAAAATGAGAATATGTGCCTACTTCCAAGGACAGCAGTGTCTCCTTAAATAATTTAGTTGGTTTTGCTGGTGAAAGAAATTTGTACTCAACTCTGAATTGTGCTGTCAGCAAAGCATCCCAGGCCACCATGATGACATTAGGCATTATGGATTGTAAAAAGAGGGTGCAAGCCATGGGACACTACAGTATGTCTGTGATCAGAAGTTTAATACAGGTCAGATTCTCAGTTTAATAACAGAAATTTTTATTTTTCTGGGGCAAGAGGCAATATACTCATCTACTTCTTTGGTCTCAGCATATCCCTCTTCATGTTTTGGGTATCTTTTATTTAAGGTTTCTTTTGCTAATATCAGCAGAACTATTATCCAGGTCATTCCCCCCACTTCTGACAGAATTAGAAAATAATCTTTGCCTGTTCAGAGTAAATCAGTGGATTTAATATGAGCAAAAGGTGAGCATAAAAACCCGTCAGAAAACTTTAGATATGGCAGACAGTGGTTAAGACAGCCTATATACTGAGGCAGTTTTTAGTCCTCAAACTCTATTTCATAGTTTCATAGTTTCTAGGGTCGGAAGGG
>NW_017729002.1:12169101-12170180 GCF_001723915.1 Gavialis gangeticus
GTGAGCTGACCCAAGAATTTCTGGTCAAGCTCCTCTGCTTTCAGGCTTAGATAAAGAAGGCAATCCTTTACACACACAAAAATAGACTTATTACTATAGTCAAATCTAATCACACTATTAATATCTGACTCTAAAGTAAGCAAAATATATTAAGGATTATATCTGTTCCTAGGAACCCATCACACACACTCCTCACCATTTTGCAACATTTTCCTGGAAAGGTTTGTTCAAGTCCTTAATTTAGACTTCACAAACAGCAGTATTGGTACCACGAGAGGGCAACATATTAAGTTTGTTGAAGGAATCTCTTGCAAACTTCACTGATTTTCTTATTGGCTAAAATGTAGCCTTACTTTCAGATCTTGTGATACTATCCTTCATAAGATGTGAATGGAAGACCAATACTAAAGTATATTACAGACATTATATCCTTTTAATGTTTAAAGTATCTATATTTTCTTTCACTTCCACTGTCAGAAAAAAAATTATGTAAGTTTTTTCTTCGCTTTTTGTCCCTTCCCAACCAGCAGTAGCATCCATACTAACAGTGATATAAAACAAAAAAATAAGGTTTTCATTAGTATTCAAAATGCAGTTTCTACCTCAAAGTAAAGACTAAATAATTTTCACAACCAAGTAGGATTTTTATTTATTAGATTAACATTGAAGGTTCAGTTTTAAATGGGGTGTTCATCACCATCATGTTTCTAAACAGAAGGAATATAAAGAAAACAAAGTAATTCATTTTGAAAAGTGTTATTAGCTTGTTTCTACCTATTATATGCTCAAAAGAGAAAGTCTGATTAACAAAGGCTATAAGTAGTACCCCTCCAGTTCCAACTGACTTCTAGTGATCGCTTGTGAAACCAATCCTTTAAAAGCCTGTAACACGTTGACGTTTATGTTATTTTGTAGCAAAACCCCCAGTTTTTCTTTTTTTATTTATTTTAAAATGCATTCCCTCTCCTTCCCTAGCCATTTACGACTTTTTCTCTCCCTCTCTATTCCCTATAGATAAGTGAGCTAAGACATAGGATAAACTTCAGCAGTTTATTTTGGTAGCAAGTTGTATTTGTTTT
>NW_017729002.1:12170211-12172315 GCF_001723915.1 Gavialis gangeticus
CAGACATACATACCGTACCATTCAAGTTAAGAACTTACCTATGTGTAGGTGGGTTGTGTGTGTGTGTGTGTGTGTGTATGCCATTGTGTGTATGATATATGAATTAGTGATCTGTGTATGTGTACTGAGTGTGCGGGTATGGACAATTGATTTTTGTCTAACTTTTGGGGTGTATAGTATATGTGCTTGAATTGGTGATAGGTATGCATGTGCCTAGGCTGGTTTGGATGTGTATGTGCCTGAGCTGGTAGCATGTGTGTGTATGCACCTAATTGATTTGTGTGTTTGTATATGTGCAATTGTGTCACACCCTCCTGTCTAACAGTGCAATATTGAGATCCTGAGTGTTGGCCTGACCCCACAGGGCAACAATTTTGCTTTCCTCAACAAACCTAGGGACACATACTAAGGATTATTAGCAGCTACTAACAGATTCCTCTAGTGGTAGTTCATTTCTTGGGTTATCAAAATATCAGAAAATTAATAAAAAGGATAAAAAATATATTGTGTTAATTGACAACACCATACAATCCTTCACTGGAACAGTTTTGCCTTTTTTAATGGTGACTGAAATGAAAGTAGAAAAACAATGGAACTTTATTGAGAAATTGATCTTGCATAATAAATTCTCATTGCAAAAATATATACAGAGTCATAAATGCCAGCCATCAATTTGATCTCACCATTAGCAATGTATTTCAAATTGATTCCATTCCATCCCACTAGAAAGAAATACACACTCTTCTTCTGCAATATGCCAGGCAAGTAAAATATTTCTGCTCATGTTCATTGGACACCTTCCAATTTCCCAGTCTCCACAACTTTGCTGACTAGGCCTTACAGCCAGCATAATATTACAGATTTTCTTTAAGTTTATTCTTCAGTATAAACTGAATAGAGCTCAGAATGACAAGAACTACCTAACCATTAAACACGGCAAATGAAGAAATGGAAAGCAACCATTTTTAAAACTGACTGAATTCTACTCTTAGGCTCAAAGCTAGTATGTTTTGCCCACATAATGAAGAATACAGAAGATACCAACCCTCACTCAGTGTAAATAAACTTGTTGATAAGCCCAGAGTGTGTAAATGATTATCCAAAGTACATAGGAAGATCGAGAAATGAATAGAGATGTCTATTAGGGTAAGATACCAATAGTCTGATGAACCAAAATTGCACCCATGCATATTTGTATAACAGGCTATGTCCATGTCTATCCAGGGAACTATTTCTCTTCTCTTCTTTTTCATAGCATCAGTCTGAAAACTGAAATCCTACAACATAAAATGAACATCTATTGAAATACATAGCTTCTGGCTGAGACATTTCAGACTGGTGTGATATTCCAAACTAAGGCTGCACACACATATTTAATTAGTTTGGGAGAAGTCTTACCCAGAGATGCCTGAACAGACATTTGACTGTGGAGCCCCTGAATATCAGAGACCTGAGCAGAGGCACTGAGCAGTTAGGGGGATTTTGTGCACATATCTCAGCATGTTCTGCAGGTTTTCTCAGTCTGCCCAGAAACAGAATAGTAGCAGGGAACATGGCAGTCCTGAGTGGCTGACCCAAACTACCTGCATCTCCATCCATCAGGGGGGATTATTAAAGGGGGTCTGTTCTGTTAGCTGCTCAGCTGGAGCAGCAGAGTCCCACAAATGGCACAATGGGTGTATCTATACATGCATTAAGGCACTTTTTCTAATACACATTAAATTTAGTACCTCCGTTATAAGGTACTAAAGGAATGTCCATTAGGCTGCCTTAATCCCCAGTGCAGTAATGAAAATGCATGGTTTTTTAAGTGACACAATGTGCAGTAGGCTATTTTAGTGTGCACTAGCATAATTACACCTTTTTTTATGTAATGTTTTAATGTGCAGTAAAATAGGCTATTGCACATTAAAGTGCACATGTAGACACACCCACTTTTTCCCTCTGGGGAGGGGAGCAAAGTACCCTGGGATGCTGGAGGACTGTGCTGTAGCTTCTTTCAGAAGGGTAAGTTGTACTCACATTTGCTTTCCCAAGAGAGTTCATCCTGGGTATGATTTAACCCGCATTATTCCCAGATTATTTTTGTCCCAGAGTAGCCAGT
>NW_017729002.1:12177315-12180912 GCF_001723915.1 Gavialis gangeticus
AGGGTAAGTTGTACTCACATTTGCTTTCCCAAGAGAGTTCATCCTGGGTATGATTTAACCCGCATTATTCCCAGATTATTTTTGTCCCAGAGTAGCCAGTTTTGCTCTGAGAGAAAAATCTTAAATATCTGTATGCTCGTTGTTTCTCCTGGGAGAGCAGTGGCTCTCCAAAGAGAAACCAAATGTCTGTCATGGCCTGAACTGCAACATGTCTTACCCAAATGAAGGAGCATGACTGAAAAGAGAATTTGTTTCTTCAGTGACTGCATTTCTATGAATAGCAGGAGATTTTATACTACTTCTATGAACTAAGCTTAATTTAAAAATGGGGAGCAGGGAATATGGATAAACAAGTAACTGAAATGGAAAGCCAAATCCAATTCTGTCAAAATATCACAAGGCTTGACATATCACTCTTCTTAAAAAGCCCCCTTTGTTTGCCTGATTAAAATGTCACTTGGTCTTTGAGTCCATATTTACAAAGGAAGCTAGTTGTGGCCAGAGCTGGTCAAGAGACAGAAGCAGAATGGTATGTTTTAATGCATTTATTGAGTCTGTCAATGTTTCAGTAGCAGAGTGTTTGTGAAGTGCAGTTTCAGCCTTTCTACAGTGACGGAGTCAATGGGGTTAATGATGGCAATGAAAATAATCACTTTGCAGCAAAGAGAGATGTGTTTAGATCACCTGAATTAGACCCCATCTGTATAGTCTTATTCTGAAAAGAGAGTATGCTTGACAGTCGGCAGAGAGACTGGGACTGAATGAACATAGAAAATAAACTAAGCTCATGCCAGCCTCCGTTCCAAATTGGTTACTCCAAGTCAGGGCATAACATTTTGGGGCTTAGCCTGGAAGGGTAGGCTTAGCCCTGGAGGATTTGTGGACAATATAAATGCAAGGATAAAAGAGAGAGAGAAGACGTCTAGTTTTTAACAGAATTTGAAACCCCCCCCTCAAAAATAGTTATCTTTGCTTTTTACAGTGAAACATCAATAAGAGACATCTCTGAAACATTTTTAGCACACTTTCTTCAACTGACAGAATATATTCTAACTGATACATGTGTGCTGTAAGCTGGCTGATTAGGAGAAAAATGTTAGATCATGTCTGAGTTACAGTTGCTTACTCTAATAAATATAAAACATAAAGGCATAGAGATCAGACAGCAGAGTCTACCAATGAAGAGATCTCAAGAACATGCTTGACCATAACATTCTCTCTTGGGAAGGCATGTGGCCCAAAATAGGCTGCATTGGTCAGGAAAAGAAAGTCCCTAGGTAACTCTAGGTAACTGACATTTCCTTTCAGAAACTTTCACCGCTACAGCACTCATGTTAAGTTTAAGGGAAAGCAATAGCAACAACCCCTTGCTCTCTTTCATACTGAAATATTGAGCCCAAATGGCATAACCTACACTTATTGAGTCAGCTTTAACAAACATGCCTTCCCTCTTATACCTTCAGAATAGATTTTAATGCACATACTTATATTGTATAGCATTGTACTCCACCAGCCATGACCATGAATGGAAGAGCATCAGTTAAAGTATTACTTTAAGTGAAAGCAAAATTAGAATCTAGCCCTATATGACACCTTATTTTTTTAATCTGTACACATCCATCCCTGTACTATATATTATAGCATCTCCTCACTTATTAATAGCAAAAATGGACCATTTAAGAATTATTGTGAGGACAAGAATAAAGTTAAAAAATAATCAAAACTGTTTGCTTAGTTTTACACAATGATTTATACAAATATTAAATCTTGAGAAGTGCTGACTTCATGAAAACCTCAAGTGTGTCTCCTTTTAAATTTTATTACTGTCATACAGCTTTGCATACTGATCAGAGGAAATACACAATAATGTTTTGATAAATAATATATGTTCCCTTTTTAATGGTTTTTAAGAAATCAAATGCAGGTAAAAGGTTCATCAGGTTGTTTTATTCAAGAAAGAGAGGTTTAGGAACAACAAATTCAGAAACAAGACTTAATGAAATTGCACAAACTACTTTATAACTGGTAACCACTGTAGTTTCTGTACCTGTCTTGAATCCCATCTGTTCAAAACATTGCTTAAGTTGTATACTTGTTTAAAACTACACAGGTGGCTGCTGTGGCTGCCACTCCTGCCCTGACGTTGTTAAATATTCACTAAATGTGGGTGATTTTTAAAAGAATTTTGCAGCTTCCTCCATGCAGCTTGACAATAGCTTGGTCAACTTAATTCCAAACTGCGCACAACTATACATAATCTGTGTGCATACTGGAGAGTTATAGGATGAGATGTTTTCTTGAACGAATTTTCTGTGTTGTACTGTATTTGGGGGGAAATATATTTTCTTTTTTTTTCTTTTTTGGATTTTCCTTTACAAAACAAAAAATGGGTCCCATAATAAATTTTAAAAGCCAAAAGAGTTATCTGTGATAATTTAATTTAACTTTCTCTATGGTACAGGCTACACATTTTCACTCAGGACTTCCTGCAGTCTAGGGAGGTTTTATTTCTTTGTAAGAAAAGTGAACATTACCAAGCCCGGTAACATGTGGTTGAGCTAAAGCATATCTCTGCTTCATTTACTTCTCCATTTGTGTGCAAGCACCATTGATGATCTCAGCCCAGCTCTCAGAATAGGTTTTATTGAATTGTGTGTTCTCTGATGATAAACTGATTCTGAAGAAGTGGAACAAAATTTTATTGTAGAGGCTTTGGGTTTTGGTTGTGTTTAATTTCTCAGTGCTGGCATAACAGGAGATAAAAATGTAAAACTTAGAAGGCTTCCCTTTCATATTACAAAGAAACAATAATCCCTTGCTCTTATATATTTAATGTTTTCACCAGTAAATCTCAAAGTCCTTTACAAACTATTTTACATAAAGAGAAGCAGACACTGGGGATACATGCACACATTCACAGGACCCAATGTGCAATCCTACGGCTTGCTTTAAGCCGTGTGATTTTAGGTCAGGTCCTGCTTGTGCAGATGTGCTGGGAGCCGCACTGGGAACCCAGTCTAAGTAAGGTGAGATGGAGGGAGGGGCAGGCAGGATTAGGGGTGGGGGGCTGTAGGTCCACAGGGGAGAAAGGGTAGCCAATCCAGGGGTGGGGTGATCAGAGAGCTAAAAATAGACTTGTCAGGATGGTGGGGGGTAGGAAGAGTGCAGCTCGGGGCTGGAATGAGCAGCAGGGCTTTCCCAGCTCCAGGGCTACACTCTGAACATACACAGTTATTCACTAGCCTAGGCTAATGTGCTCCCCATCTAATTTAGTTGACCTCCTCCTGAACTAAATAAGATCAGGCCAGCCATTAGCTGCCAAATCTAACATTCCTGAACATCTGTAGAGATTTGCCCTTACGTAACCCGATTACATGGAGGGTGTGCCCTCCCAGGCAAATAGAGAGGAAGTAATGACAGGCTAGGGTGCTGAGGGAGAGATGTCACCACCCTACATGTGGATCCCTCAATTTCCCTACAGAAACAACCCCATGAATTTGCCTAACCATATTTTAAAAGTGCACTTTTAGTCAGAGTAGTGCCTGTCTCTCTCTATATATATCCCTGTCCCCTGGTGATATCTGAATCCTAAATCAA
>NW_017729002.1:12185912-12188213 GCF_001723915.1 Gavialis gangeticus
ATTATGAATATAATTAAAACATTTACATGCCAGAACTAATTGTATACCTGATATTACAAAATAACTTTCATAATCTCTAAGTCAAGAGATGAATTACCCGACCCAGTGAATCCAATAATATTCACCCTAGTGGGTAAAACCCAGTACTTAAAAATATGTGCACAACTGATCCAAAGAGCTTTTCAAGCTCTCAAACCCATCAACATCATGATTAACAACACTAAAATAATAAGAACAATATTATTTATAAAATATAAAGCATGACAAACTCAGAACCGCAACCACATAAGAATCTAAATTGTAATTTGTTCCCTGAGCCTGGAGAACAGAGGTCCCCTCACCCACTCCCAGCAGGGTCTCAGGACACACCCCCTGGGAGGGGTCTTCCACCCAGCTCTAGTGAGGTCAATCCTAATACCTCCCCTCGAAGGCCCCGATTCTCCACTAACTCATGGCCCTTCTGGTGGCCCAGCTCATCCCAGCATGATGCTCCCCGCCAGGGTCTCTTCTCCCACGCTGCCTCCAGACTCCCCTTGTGGCCTGGTGCCCCCAGCCTGGGCACCCTAGCCTTGCAATGTTGCCTGCTTCAGTCCTCATGGCCCTCCACAGATTTGCTTGCGCTGCTCTATGCCCTGCTCTGAACACCGAGGGCTAGCTGCTTCACTCAGTGAGTTTGCTAGGCTCCCGACCACCTGCCTCACACCGCCTCACCCCATTCTCTGTGCTCTGCTCAGCACTGGGGCCCTTCAAGCTCATTGGGGCCCTATGCAGGGCTCCAGCCTTCCAGTGTCACACCAGGTGGCTAACTGAAGCAGCCTTTCACTGCTCACTGCTCATGGACCTTGTCCAGGTCCTGTGCACAGTGGTTGCCGGCTACTTGTTGGGGTCTGCAAGCTCAAGTCACCTTACTGCTCTTCTAGAGCCTGGACTCCATGCATCGGACTACACACCATGATGAGCCCAAGGGTCTCACATCCTCCCAGGGCTCCTCTGTGCAGTGGGTCCCTGCACTGTGACAAGCCTGGAGGTTTCACACCTGCCAAGGGATCTTCAGAAGCTCATCCCCAGCTTTTCTTGCTCCTATCTTCCTTCTTCAGTTTTCTCATCGCATCTGCCCACATGCCAGGCATGCTGGTCCTTCTATACACTTCAGGGGCTTCACCCATGAAGTTCTCTGGACCTGGCAGGGCAGTCTCAAACCAGGTCCAGACTGCTCCTTGCCCCCTCCCTTTAGGGAAAGGACATGGCCTTGCTTAAGCTGGATTGGTCCCTGGATGGGCTCCACCAACTGGAATTGCAGAATCTTGAGCCCAGGACTCATCTGAAGCTCAAAAGGTAAGTCTGCTACACCTAAATTGACCTATTCCTTGTATAATGTCTTCACATTCCCAGAGAGGGACAGTGACTTGCCAAGGTCAAACAACAGGCAGAACAATGGCAGAAGCCAGAAACAAAACTCCTGTTTCAGTTCAGAGATCTATTCATTAAAGAACACTGGCCTCAAGTCTGGTTCTCCTCAGGGTTACTTTTTACAATTACTACAGCAGGGAAAACAGCAGGGGAAAAGACAGCTGGGAGGCTGGCGACCTGACCCTGGCTCGTTGCCCCTGCCCCAACCACATTTCTCCTATCACCTGCCTTACCATGGGGAGGAGTGTCCAGCCTCTGTCCAGCATGGTGCCTGTACCCTTGTCTCATGCCCATCCTATGGTGCCATCACCCCTCACCACCTCCCTCCTCCCACCCTGTCAGCTCTGCCCCCCCAGGAGCATGTTCCCCCTTCTCCATTCTTCCCCTTGTGGTTCCCCCCATTTGGGGCAGGAGTGGGAGCTGCAGCAGTTACCTGCCTTCTCCTCCACCAGCTCCACTGAATCCAAGATGAGGAGCTTTTTTCTCAATGTTGAATACGGAAAAAGAATCTTGTCTTGCAACCAAATAAATATGGTAATTTTTGGACAGTGCACCAGACACCAGGATCTTTTAAATGAGTGAACTTACATAATCTTTCCACCAGCTGCTTATAGGCTTTTTGGATAAACTTTATGCTCAGTTACGGGTGAATGCTTTTTCTGGCCAAAAACCATTCTCTATTTCAGCTGTTTGTTCTTATCCAACAATTTAATGAATCCAGTCTTTTAAATAAAGCAGTAAAATGTAGCAACCCTTAAATATTTATTTAACAAAATCAGGTTTTTTTGCTTAAGTTTGGGTCTTGTTTCCTCTTTGGTTTTATTGTTGAGACCCAAGAATCTTTCCTGGAAAACCAAAGCAATATGTTTTTCATCTATAATGAAGTGAGAA
>NW_017729002.1:12193213-12194931 GCF_001723915.1 Gavialis gangeticus
AATGTCAAAAATAAGAAACTATAATCAACTGCTAATGCTAAATGTTTCCTCATAATGCAAACTTCAATCTTCAAACAGTTTCAGCACTTGAAAGCTTAGTGTCAGTGTTTCAAGCCTCTTTAGGTATTGTGAATATAAGAATCATACTTTTTTTCAAATTATTTGTTTAGAGTGACAAAAGCACACATTAATTTATTTAATTCATAATAACCCTGCCTTTTAAAAGTGACAATTGTTTTATTTCTACAAAGAAAAACACTAGTAAAATGTGAAGGAACTATATACCTCATACCACACCTGTCATTTCAATCTGTGCAATACTGATTCTTTCAATACAGAGTGGCTAATAGGAGAAGGCAGTTTGCTTAGGAAGGAAAATATTACTTCAACATTTCAGTTGTGTGAAATATTCAGAAACTTTTTTTTTAAAGCCTCCAAATATTTTTAGTGTTTTTTGAAAACAAGCCAATATTTTAAATTCCTATTTTCAAGTCAAATCCTCACTAAAAAATCCTAGAAATAACTGCTTTGCTAAAACACTAATTTCACTTTTCCTAATTAATTCCAGCTTTTAAAGGCATTTTGCTAGAATTCCTCTGAGTGATTCTGTTTATACACACACAAATCCAACTTTACTTTGGGCTTTCACTTTTGAAGCCCTTGAATAAAGACAGAAATAGAACAATTACCACCAGACTACAATTATCAACCTAAAAAAACCCACTTCTGATATGCTTTTAAATAAAAAAATATAGATAAAACTGAGTAAATTCAGATTGTTATTGCTACTAGTTTAGAGATGGGAGAGAAAGATAGAGAGAATGTGTGCGTGCTATTTGGGGTTTTCTTTTTCCCTAAAATGTGAACGCTAAATGAGGACAACTGCTTTGCTTTCATCTTGACCATCTTTCACAGAAAGCATAATCATTGCCATTTATATGCCTACGACAAAGGACACAGTGATTAACAGCAAAAGCACACTGTACTTTTTAGGAGGAGTAAAGCCCATAAAAATGTGTGTAACTGTTATAATAAGTGGCTGTTAATGGAGAAATAATTAAATGATGAAGCAATTAGTTTATAACTACTCTAAATGTATGGTTCTGTAGCTCTATTAAGTTTGAAATAAAAATAAAGCTTTACAAAGGTGTGTGTCTGTGTCCTAGCCCTAGCTTACCAACTCATTAAGACAGCATACTAATGAATACATATGATAATAAGGGAGGGAGAGGCATGGGCACAGCATGCAAATAACTAGCCTTTAGAAAATGAGTATTTTACAGGTTACAGAATGCAACAATGTTTAGGATGTCTGCATTTGCACGCTTTTGCACAGACATGATAGAAACTACTTGCAATTAGCCCAGAGTGAAAATGTACTAGGGATGTGCGAAATGGGTCCCATTAGCTTCTGATACAGCCCAAATCAGGAACACTGATTCAATTCATTGATTTGGATCCCCGTCCCTGATTCAAAATTGGCCGAATCCGAATCTGAAGATTCGATGCCGATTTTGAGAATCAGTGATTTGAAAACAGACACAGCTTTAAATGTTTATTCTACATACCTCAACATACCAAGCATGGCTCATGATTCTGGGGCAGATGGAGCATCCCAGAGGAGCACAACCCCTCCTCCCCCCTTGTACAAGGCAGCAAACCCAGAAGTGGACCGGAAGTAGTTTCATAGTTTGTAGGGTCGGAAGGGACCTGAGCAG
>NW_017729002.1:12197046-12202992 GCF_001723915.1 Gavialis gangeticus
TTCCGGTCCACTTCTGGGTCTGCCAGGGAGTGCGCTGGGGGGGACCCTGTGCCTTCCCAGGTCAGTGATTGGCTGTGGGGGCACCCCAGGCCCTCCCCCAGACCCAGAAGGCACCAGTTGCCAAGCCAGTGGTGCACCTATGCACTAATATGTACATACGCATGGACTAATATGTCTGCGCAGCCTACAGATGTACTTCTTCTACAATTGGTAATTTCTGTTTTTCTTGTGCTAGATTCACCTTAAAACTATGTTTCCATTTGCTTATGTGGAAGTAACAATCCTTCTCAACAAGCCTTCTCTAACAATGTCTACTTTCTCAAGTAGCAGAGGGTAAATGGCTATCCAGTTCTTTTAATAACAAGTTTCTCTCAGTAATGGAGGACATTGATGAAAAATGATTTTGCTGTCCTGGTTTTGTCTCCTAGCATGAAAGGAAGAGAGTCTATTTTCAAGATGGCCTATTGGCCTCCATTTTCATGAACACAAACTGGACATGCATGAGGTGGATTTGGGTTCCAAGATCACCAGTACTGAAACATAAATGGGAAATATTAATACCGAAGAATTTGTCTATGACAAATATACATGGTAAACCGAACATTATAAAAATTGTATTCTAGTAGCATAGAATCTATAGAGAACGAGATGCTGAAGCACCAGGATTATGGATTCTGAGAAGCAGCAGCAAAGGAGAAAAAAAAAGTTATTAAGAGCTGCAAGGTCTGGCTATTGAGCTGGAATGATCAAACATAACTAATCATTCAAGAAACAGCAGGGAACCTTTGGACAACAGCTTACACATGGTACTTGCCCCAGGACGTGGAAGATTCAATCTCAAAAGTTTGTGTTGAGATTAAGGGCCAGATCCTATTTCATCTATTGGGCATCTACTGTCTAATTGCATCTATGCTATTCATGTATGCCTAACTGCATCTATGCTATTCAAGTCCCTAAAAATACATGCATGCGTCTAGTTATGTAATGTACCATCATCTTACCTTTAGACTGGCACACACACAAATAACAGCAACAACAACAACAAGAGAAGGAGGAGAACCCATCCACCTTTTGTATTAACAGTTTTTTCAACAAACAGGGTGGAATAAGATCACACTTAGTCACTTGAGTCCACTTATCCACCTAACAGGTGGAATAGAATTTATTAGATGTAATATCCGGTCCTAACCTAAAGGCTCCGAGTGGCATTAAGATTTTTAGTTATATAGCATCTGAAAAAGAAACCTTACAAAAACTAAGAAATTAATGCTATCACATCTGAGAAAACAACATTCAAATTCTCCAGATAAGAAAATGAAGCATAAAGTGGTAAAGGGATTTTTCCAAGGTAGTTATTTCCTAAAAGGTTTTTCCCCCACCTCAGTTCTTTAAAGTTTTTCTTTTGGAATGGGCCCTTTCCTTCAGGAAGTGAAAGTGACTTCTTCTAACATATGAGGGATTTTGTAAATGAATTTACTTCCCATTTGTTTATCTTTCACTTTTTGTCCCTTACAAACTGACCATCTTATATTTTAAAGAAAGCTAACCCACCTAGTTGATATTTATGCTTGTAATACATTGCAAAGAGCTGACCTCATACCCTTATATTATAATGGTACCTTAAGTTTAGTTAATATTTGAGTATACTGCAGACTAATTATAGAAGTAATTATTTAAAGACATGTACAACTCATATAATTAATATCTTTGTTTGTACAGCTGTTTGGATTCAGGCAGTAATCTTCCTGGTGCATATTTAAAGAAAATGGATTGATATATAAAAAATATAAATCTTTGCTGGAAATGTTGCCAAGCTCAAAAAACAACATAATCTTTTTAATTAAAGTTGATAATAATAATAATAATAATAAAATACAGTCCCTCATCAATGCAGTTTTCACTTTGCAAATTGTTTCAACCTAACAGCTCTACGAGCTGTGTCATCAGAGATGAAAGAACTTTAGAAGGCTCCAAGGATTCGTTTGGTGGAGATGGATATAAGGTCCTGCTCTCACAAACATATGCACTAGTAGTATCTACTGTACTAACAAAATCTGAGTTTCAGTTCAGATGCTGTCATCAATCCCATTACGTTTTGGGTGTTTGTGGGGAATGTTTTCATGTTTTGCTGTGCTGATCTGGCATGTGTGGTTTCATTGGAGAACAAATGTTATGCTGTATCTACTATGTTGCTGTTACTATTGTATAGATTATGTCATGCCATCTGTATATTTCTTTATGAGTTTGAATATGGTTTAGCCAAGGAACTTAGGGATGCATATTTAAGGACAATTTCAACTCCCAAGCATAGGCAAAAAGAGACAGTATTAGATTGGGCATCCAAGGAATTGCCTACTTGTAGTGGGGAAATCAGCTTCTCTATAGAAAAGGCATCTGAAATAAATGGTTCAGTTTGAAGAGTTCCAGGTGCCTCAGGGAGACCAGAAATTTCTGGTAAGTGAGGGGCAGGTTTGGAGTTATTAGAAGGTTATCTGTGTGGTACGGGGAATGTGGGGGGGTGGCCTTTTGGATTTTCCCCTCCAGGCTTGAGAGGGGTCCAAGGCCCCAGCAGCCAGAGCCTGGAAGAATCAGCAGGAAGGCTGTTCCCTAATGAAACTGGAAGGTCCTTCTGGAGGGTTAGGGTAGTATTAGCCAGATGAGGGAGTAAGAAACTTTATTTGCCTTTTTATCTCATCTCCAAACGTATGGTCAATTTTGCTTGTAAAATTTTCCTACATAAGAAATCTTTTTTATGTCTCCTTATTGGTTGCCTGTAAAAAGAGTGATCTTTTGGCAAATAATATTCCAAGCTAGACCATCCTGTGGAAATGTGGACCTGATATTTAATTCACAACCCAAAGAGGATCCCACCTAGAACGGGTAGAGATTCCCTTGCTGCAGCTGTGGGGTCCAGCATAAGGACAGTGCAGCTAAGGCTTGTGGAGATAATAAGTTATCCCAGGGCAAACAAACCCTAGCCTTCGGGACAGGCAGTAGGACAGGGAGAAAAAACTTGGGGCTTGGAGGGTGCCCTGTAGACATATTTGTAACAGATACCTTCCTTTAAATGAAGTTAAAACTTCTGGGTTTTTGGTCATTTGAGAGCACACCCACTTGCCAAATGCTGCACTTGGCTAATCTTGGCTGGGCTGGATAAAACAAAGAAATACCCCTTCTCATGATTATTTATTTGTACTACCATAGCATTTACAGGCTCTTCATTTAGCATTTGTGACACTTCACAAAGATAAAGTAAGACTGAATCTCTGCCCCAAAGATTTTATACTCTAACAAAGAAGATAGGAAGTAACATTATCTTTATTTTGTACATAGGGAGCTATGGCACAGAGCTTCAATGACCTGTGTGCAGTCAACATAGAAGAGTTTGTGGCAGACCTTAGAATTCAAACTGGATTTCCTGATTCCAAGGTGAAGGAGGCCATCCAGCCTCATAGCCAAGGGAACTAATTTCTTTCACTGAACTGCAGTATTTTAGCTTCTACTCATGCTCCATTAGGGCAGATATAGATTACAGGTACTGCTGAGGCATAACTGGCCAGGACTGCGTCCAGGACAGTCTTTCCTCCCCACCCACCCCCATACCTTCCATCTGTCTATGCTCTGGTAGTAGGCAATGTTCAAAAGCAGAAGCTTAAGTTTTCTGCTGCTGAGGAGAGATGTCGAGCAGGGAAAAAATTCCTGATTTTGGTTAGAAGAAATGGAGTGAAATCTCTCCAAGAGCAAACTTGAGTGCTACTCTACAGAACTACATTTCTCAGAGTGCCTTCCACATAGCGACACACTTCTGCACTGCTGTCATTTGCTGCAGGGACTGAGGCTGGGAAGTGAAGGTTGAGCGGTGGGCCAAGAGGGTGAGGCACCCCTAACTTCCTTAGGCTCATACCCTGCTTGTCCAACAAGGGATGTTCTGGCAATGTGTATAAAGGTAAAGTTGGTTCTAGCCTACTTGTTTTATAAGCAAGAGCTAATAGCTGTATCTGGATGTATAAGTGATGTAGTCTAAGCCCTGTATGAGCTGTAAGAATTTACATGCCAAAAACCACTTTGACATGGTGTTAATTGATTAACTGTATGCACAAGTGCTTGCAAAATTTCATAGCCTTTTTTCCATAAGTACAAAGGAATCCCCAATTCTGGACCCAAAGAGCTATTTCAACAAATCTAGTCACCTTATAACATAGAACTGACAGAGAGAATAAGCAAAAACCTGCCAAAAGCCAAAAACAATAGGTGAGATTTGTTTTCAACAAATGGTAGAAGACAGTGAAATCTATTTTATCCTATGAAGTAATTGTTACAATTTGTTTATAAATCTGCAAAGGAGGTAGTAAATAATTTGGATACTGTTGGATCAAGTCGCGAGTGCTTCAAGCACCCCAGTGGGACCCTGGGACATTTATATTAAGCTAGAGACTCACAATTAAGCAGCATCTCAAGCTAATACCCTAAGGGCTACAATTTTCATTCCAGTCAACTACTGCTGTTTTTGGCACTATTTTCATTGCAAATATGAGTAATGTGGGCCCTTTAGTAACTATTAAGTAGTAAACTGGGGAAATCATCCACTTCCAATAATCTTATTCTCCAATTTAGGGCACTCTGAAACCATATAATGAATAATACTGTTGCCAGTTCTCTCCCATAATGACACATGACATATGTCTGCTATTGCTCTTTTCAAGCCAAATCCAACTGTGTTGTTTCTCAGAAATTCCTATTTGTCATATTCACTTGAGTTCTCCCTCTTCTTTTGTAACCATATTCCCTAGCTTAGAAATGCATTTTAACTTCATAAATAGAACCTTAATTGTTAGCTTTGGCTATTATAATGTCACAGAGAAGGTTCTTTTGCTGTTAGAGCATATTTGTAAAATAAAATTATATTCTACCTATGGAAAGGTGAATGCAAGCCTTTAATGCTACAAGCCATATATGCCTAGTAGGCAATATGTAAATATCATTAATATTATTTACATTACACAGATTAATAAAAATCACTCCCTGTTTTCCCATTTTTACTGTATATAAGTTAAAGCCTCAGATGGTATAAGTGGGTACACATCAACAGACTTGATGAAACCTCTTTCACATTAGGTTCTGACCCTAAGTTTGTATGTCTCAAAAATTAGACCAGGATGAACCTATCCTTCCACTTTACACCTTCAGCTTTCTGTGCAATATGAAATATACCCTCTGAAGGAAATAAAAATCAGTAAATAAATAAATATAGGAAATAGTTAAGAAAAAATAGTGGTATTAGTTCCTCTCATGATAAAGATCTTTTATTATGGTCCAATATTTTTATGTAGTGTGCCCAGAAAAAGTGTACTCCAGCACAATGTAAGCAAAGGAAGTACCCAAGGAAGAGGTTCAATATGAGTACTAGAGCTAAGAGTGATGAGTTCCAGCAATATCTTACTGCAAAACTCTCTGACCTCCTTACCAATCTTGACATCAGTGATCACTAGAGAGCCACAAAAAGGTATACATGAGGCGTATGAAAAAAGCCCTAGGCTTCTCCACTAAAAAACATCAGGACTGAATTAATGAGAATGAGCAGGAAATTCAAGCTCTTACGGACAGAAAAAGAAGAGACTTCAAAGTCTGGCAGAATAACATCAACTCCAAACAGTAGTTTAAGACAAAACACCAATTTAAGCAGAGACCCAGAGGAACATTTGAGAGCCAAAGAACAAGTGGTGGGAAAACAAATCAAAAGAGATCCAAAAGTTTGCTGCCAGCTATGATATGCACAGTTTCTTAAGTGCAACCAAAGCTGTGTATGGGCCAAACACATAAAGAGCCATCCCTCTGAGGTCCAAGGATTGACCAACACTCTTTAGAGACAGCTCCACCCTGAATGTACAGTGGAAGAAAATACTTTCAAGTGCTTCTGAACTGAGATTATAATTTCAAAGAAAATAC
>NW_017729002.1:12207992-12216847 GCF_001723915.1 Gavialis gangeticus
TTTCTTAAGTGCAACCAAAGCTGTGTATGGGCCAAACACATAAAGAGCCATCCCTCTGAGGTCCAAGGATTGACCAACACTCTTTAGAGACAGCTCCACCCTGAATGTACAGTGGAAGAAAATACTTTCAAGTGCTTCTGAACTGAGATTATAATTTCAAAGAAAATACCATCAAAGCCATTCCACAGCACCCCATTAAGAACTACCTTAGAGACCTGCTAATGCATCAAGAGGTCCCGAAAGCCACTGAGCAGATGAAAAAAAATCAAAGCATATGGTCCTCATGGAACACCTACTAAAATTTATAGACATAGTGGAAAAAAAGCACTCTTACCAACTACATGCCATTATTCCAAAAATCAGGAAACATGAACAGATTCCCAGTGATTCAAGAGATTCACAAATCATAACCATATTCAAGAAATAAGATAGATCAGATTGCAGTAATTACTATGCCACTGCACTCCTGTCCATAGCTGGGAAGATCCTCACTACATTCTCCTCAATAGACTCAGTTCCTTGTCTAGGAGATTCTACTCAAGTCCCATTGTCATTTCAGACCATTCAGAGTTACAATAGGCATGATCTTTGCTGTGAGATAGCTACAGAAGTGCCACAAGCAACCCCAAGATGTTTATACGGCCTTCACTGGCCTGATTAATGCCTGTGACTCAATCAACAGGAAGGGTCTATGGAATATCCTGATGAAATGTGGATGCCTGGCAAAATTTGTTACCATCATTAGATTGTTTTATGATCATATGACAGAAACCATCCTAAGCAATGGCACAGAAGTGGAACCCTTCATCATTATAATTGGAGTCAAGCAAGGATGTGTGATTGTACCAACACTTTTTTCCACCTACATTGCAACTATTCTACATCTCACTGCTAACAGATTTCCATCTGGAGTCAGCATCCAGTATTGTAAGGATGGAAATCTCTTTAACACCAACTGTTTATGTTCCAAAACCAAGATTGGCAACACGCCCATTATTGATCTTCAGTTCCCTGACAATTGGGCCTAATGCAACAACTCAATTGAAGAGCTCCAGGTCATTCTCAATTGCTTTTGTGAAGCATGAAAATGCTTGGATTCACTGTCAACCTCATGAAAACAAAGATACTTTACCAACCTAGCCCAAACCATCCAGCTGCTTCCCCAACACATTACAATTAGAGGGCAGTCCTTGGAGAATGTTGGGCATTTCCCCTGTCTGGGCAGTCACCTTCCCCAAAACCTAAACATAGATGATGACATTCAACACTGAACAAAGGCTGCTAGTGCTGCCTTTGGATATCTCTGAAATCATATCTTTGATGAGCATGACACCAGGACCCAAAACAAACTTCTCATCTACCAGGCTGTTATCATCCCTACCCTGTTGTATGGGTATGAAACCTGGAAAACATATTAGGAATACCCGAAAGCCTTTGAATATTACCATCAGCAATGCCTTAAAATAATCCTCCATGTCAACTGGAAGGACAGAAGAACCAACCCCTGAAACAGGTCCTATAGTCCCAGTTCACCAAAGGTCACTGCTCTACAGGTAGGCATAAGACAGCCTAGAACATTGTGAAAGCCAGTCTGAAGAAATATGATATTAACACCAATATCTGAGAGATTCAAGCACTGAACTGTTCACAATGGTGCTATGAAGCACAACAAAGCACTGACCATTTTGAACAAACTTACATCACTAGGGAGGAAATAGGTGAACAAGACAGAGGGAAAAAGCTGTGACCCAATATTATCAGGATCCACTCCTTCAATCTGGAAACGTATGTATTTTCCACAGCTAAACATGCAGATCTCTGACTGTCCACTTCAGTCATTTCTGGACTTACTGATAACTTCCCAGTCTATTGAAAGTCATTCTTGTATCAAGGCATTGCCACTGCTGACAGCCTCTGAAGGTCAATGGATTTGAGCTGTTTTAGACTGGGGTCAAGGAGACTTCATGCATAATACCAAATAGTGATTTGACTTTTGTTCAAATTAAAACAGCTTGAAGGACTTCCCAGAGTATAACTGAGGTATCATCACCAAAAAGAGAGGCAGTCTTTCATATAGGTAGGTTAGATTTCTTTCTTAGAAGCGATCCCCCAAACCAGGCTACTATTTCAGCATGGATTGAGGAAAATTCCCGAACTGCTTTCCAAAAACTTTCCTAAATCCATCTAGTGGTTCAGAAAAGGCAGATCAAAATTTTAGATGGGTATCCAGATAGTTTATTATTCATCCCAGGAAAAGATATTAAATTGCATTTTAGAAATTCAATATAACTTATACGACATAAATCTATATTGAAAGTACTTTATTACAAGCCATTAATAAGATTGAAAATTGGTTTCATGGACTTCATGGTATGCATTGGGGCCTGTAGATCAGTGAAGTTCTCACTGATGACTCCTGTGTTGGGCAAGATGCATTCTACTCTGTGGAATGAAGACCCTTCATTCATCTGTTTTGAGACATACTTTTGACTGCTGTCAAGGATTCCTGCAGCCACAGGAACAGTAAGCATGATTTGGTATTAGCTATAAACAGCTATAAACAAGCAACTTGAATGTCACAATGAAGTCGCACAATCTAACCATGAATGCAGAAGACATGATGGAAATATCACACTTACAAGACTACTGAATAAAGAGGGCCAATCCTGGTACACTGCTTTTCATCTGGTTTGTCAACAAAAACAATGTTCAAGAAAAAAAGAACAATTTTAAGTCTGTGCCTGTTACAGAAAGAAACGACAACTCACAACAAATTAAATGAACCTCTTCAAGAAATACAGACTTTTGGGGAAGAAAAGGGTCTCAGATAAATATCAACAGTTTTTGATACTTCTGCATATAGTAAATTGGAAATTCAGCCTTCGCTTTACCTATAAAAGATTCATTTAAAGATATGCCTTTCCAAAATGTTGTATTGAAGTTTCTCAACTCATCTAAGGCAACATGAATATACTGAAATTTATCAAAAATATTCCTAAATATTTCTCTGACTTTCTCAGAAATAGCAGATGAGCATTTCAGATAAGAGTCAAGATAATTCCTTATTCATTCCAGGCAAATGCATTCAACTGCACTCTAGAAATTCAATTTAAAAATAATTTCTTACATTAACAGTCTAAATTCATAAGATCTCACAAGCAGCTATTCTTGTAGGATAGTAAATTTCAAATAGGTATAATTATTTTTAAAAATGATCCTGAGAAAGATATTTTGGTATTTCTTTGGTATAGTCACTCTCTCTACAGTTTTTAGACTGCTGTGCTTGCAAATAGGAAAGGCTATGTCAAACCCTGTGAATAAGATGTTTATAATAGAAATTTTAGATAGTACTTCATTACTCTAAATTTGCATGAAATGACAACTTTGCTGCTGACTTTTGCAAGGTGCTTTCCTAGTTTAACAAACATATTGACATAACAGTTACTGAGTAGTCCTTCACCATAATGAATGATTATATAATTGAAAGGTAATAGTCTTAGGATGATTACTGAGAGTGTATATTAACCCTGGAGCTAAAATGATTCTGCTGCATTCCTTTGATATTTTCTACCAGGTTTGTTGTTAACCATTTGGGGGGCAGAATCATTCATTGTGCCTTTATTAAGGAACACATATCAGAGATTCACCTGGATTTAGAGTTGATGATGAAAAACACAAAAAAATGATTCCTCTGTGATATGATGTAAGTTGGAAATTCTCATTGAACTTCCTGTAACTCACCAAAAATGATACAATAGAATCAGAGATCTCTCTCACTTTCTCACTATTTATGGGCTAGCATTATAACTTATAAGAAAAAGCGTGAATGTACTTGTAGGTGCAAATACTACATCGAGTTACTGGACTGGACCACAGTAGTGGTTCTCAAACTAATTTAAGGAACGGTCCAATACTGAAAAATATGTGTACAATCAGCACACTCCTTTATAGCTTTGGAGGGACTGATAAGTCCTTACACAAGTGCCTTATATTATACAAAATACTGTATTAAGAAATACAATGAACAACAGTGGAATTTTGGCTGAAATTACAGTTTTACTCTAAACTATCAGTAAGTAGCAATGCACAGTTGTGCTGCCTCAGGACAGTATTAGGGACCATATTAGAAATCATACTGTCCCAGTATGGTTGTTTTAAATCTGATTATTGCCAAATGTTATTACAGGATTGCTGTTTTTTTCACTTGCTCCATGCCTGTAATGATAATCTATATTGGCACAGGCACCAAGTACATAGGGCCCTGAGAGCCCTGGGCCCCCTTCGGAAGGGGCTGTAGGGTGACCACCCATCTCTAACAGGACAGGACAGTTCTGAAAAAGGTATATCAAGTCCCGGTCCTAGGCTGCATGACTCCAGGACAGCATTTGTCCCAGATTCCCAATATCATGCAGGGATCTGGGTTTTCCATTCCATGGAAAAATGTGGGAAATAGCGGGTTTCCCCATGCAGCCTGGAAGGAGCTGCAAGAAGCAGGACATAGGGGGTGCCATGTGCATGTATGTACATTCACACATGCATGTGGCCAAGAATACAGTCCCAGGCCATGTTGGAGAGCAGCTCCCCCAGCTGCTTGAAGGTAAGTAGGTGGGGGGGAAGGCAGATTGAGTCCCCCATGATGAGGGAGGGAGTGGGGCAGGTGCTGGGTCTGGGGGCACTGCCCAGCGAGGGCAGTGCATCAGGCCCAGGGCCAGGGTGAGGAGTGGGACAGTCCAGGGCAGCTGGTCCAAGGGGTGGGGGAAACCGGCTCCCTGCTGCTGCATGCACTCCTGCTGAGGAGGGCACGGCGGGGCATGTGCTCCCTAGATTTGTGTGTAGGCCAGGGTTGGATATAGTGGGTTGCCTCCTGTGGGCTCAGGGCTCCCTGTCCTGCTGTGATCTCTCTCTAGGAGCCCCACGTCAGCTGTGTTGCCATAGTGAGGCATCCCCTGCTCGCCTGGCAGCAGTGGGGACAGTGGCATGGAGTTTTGCCCATCCACCCCCGTACTCCCACAAACTATGCTCCAGATGTGCTGCTGGGGGGGCATCATCTTAGCTGCCCAGCAAAAATTCATGTTGGTGCCCATTTATATTAGCCCTAAATATGATGCAGATGACATCCCATTCTGTTGCGGCTTAGCTGCATTGACTGGCTCAAGGAAAGAAGGGAGGGTCAGTACTCATTCAAACTGGAGGAGTGCTGTCACCTTTGGCAGTGACCTATGACATGGATAGCATCCATGTACTCCTTCTGCACATTAAGGGGGAAGCTTATCTAGTTTTATCTCCCTGAACAAATATATTATATGTGTATTATTATGAATCATCGGGTTGCTGTAGCTAGCACTCAAGGTGCTGACAATCAGATATGAAGTGCCCCAGGAAAATCTTAGTCATACAAATACACATGCTGGGAAGAGGAACAACAAAGAAGGTTTGATGTGTGTGCTTGTGTACATATGCTGGTGGCATACCAAATATAAAAATCTTAATGGTACGATAGCAGAACACTGGTTTTGCAGGTAGTGCTGCTAACAATAGTAAGAAACTGTTTAGCAAGTCAGGTAATCTGATGAGCAGAAGTATAATTTCTGGAAACTTAGGCTGTTATGTGGATACTTCCTCTAAGGACAATGTTTAATTTGTGAAGTAAAATGACAGCAAACCATGAATGTATCATAATGCTATAATTTGACTTGTATCCAAAAAGCAGAAGGAGGCTAAAAACCAGAAGAGGAAGAGTTGTTAATGAGAATGATGGATATAGCAGCAGATGTAGATCAAGAATCAGAGTAAAATATAACCTGTTTCTGCAAGTGATTCTGCAAGCCCAGGGGTTCCAACATTCGATACATCTCAGTGATTTCTGGATCAAAGTGGTGCAGTTTACAGATAAAATGGATTCATTTTTTTTCTTTTTCTTAATTCAGACTGGGACCAGCAGACAAGGGGTGCTTTCAGGTTTCAGCAAAACCAACAGCAATAAAATTTCTGCAGGCCACATTTATGCAGCTGAATTTGGGACTCTTCTTTTAGAGGTGTTAAGGACCTTATACATTAGCAATTAACTGCAGCTGCAGCAATTAACTAAGCTGCAGCAAACCAAAGCTTCATATTATACATATGTGTATACACCCTGACTCTTTAATATAACTTGTTGGGTTATCTGAACTCAGGTAGTTCATATGTCATTTATTAACACAACATTCTTAAATTAATCAATGAAAATGAGCTGTGAAACCTCTTGTGCTATTTTGCAGACTATGTTCAAGTTTATCTGCACTCAACCTATTGTTCAAGCTGCAGGCCAATTTAGGGAGCTTAGTCTATCTAAGAAGGGGTAAGCAATTGCAGTTTCTTTTTACAAATATGCAGAATGTACAACTTCTTACCCCTTCTTAAATAAACTAAGCTCCCTAGCTTAGACTGCAGCTTGCCCTAAGTTTATATAAATTTAAGAGAACAATCCATCAGCAGAAATATGCAGAAGAAAACATTATTAGCCTTGCTGGCCACGTAATCAGTCTTACTGGATTCAACTTAATGGTTTAACATTGGATAACTTGGATTGGATTTGATTGGGATTCAACACTGACTCCTTTGAAACAATGCTCTCTTTTGGGTATTTTATTTTAAACTGTTAAGAAATTACAAGATCATTTTAAACAAACACCAACCCCCCCTAAAAAAAAGAAAACCCTACCATTTTACACTCCTATATTACTGCACATCAAAGGATCTCACAGAGCTGTGAAAACATGAGTGATTTAAGCCTTACAGTAAGCCTACAAGGTATGTTACTGTTGTTATCCTATTCTATAGATGATGAAGCCAAGATATAAAAACGTTAAGTTCTAGGATATGCAGCAAGTTTGAATGAGCGCCATAAACATACTAGTTCCTGATTAACCAGTCCTGTCTTAACCATAAGACCATACTTCCTTTTTGGAAAAAAAAATATCACATTTACTCAGGTTGTATGACAAAAATAAAATCATTCTGGGGGGAAATGCAATTTCAATCTTGCAGCAATCAAGTTTCCAGCCTTAAGTCAATCTAGCTATGGAACAGATTGTATCTCCAGTGACCATCATAGAGAACATTCTGGTTTTCTGCTACTCTGTCCTCTATTGATATAAAACCCTCTATCCTTCTCTTGAAGATATTCCAACAACTTATTTTCCTTTGACCTCCTTAGTGTTCATCACCCCCAGCCTCCTTAAGTTTATCAATTCTTGTGTTCCACAAATGCCAGCTGCCTCTCTTTCTGCCCACCAGCTCAAATAGAAGCAGCGCAAATTTGAGCCGGGGCTTTTTGCCTTAGCGCATGTGCTTGAACATGCACTTTGTTGAGGAGCAAATTGTGCCACTTAGGGCAAAATAACCCTGCCTGGCTCCTCCCAGATCTGTAGCCAGGGGCCAACACCTGTGTTGTCCCCAGCAGTACAAAAAGCTGCCCTGGAAAGTAGCTCAGGGCTACTCATTCTTAGGAGCTTCTGGGCCCAGCCAATTGTTACCTGGGGACACTACCCCTTATCCCAGCTGGACTGCTGAAGCAGCCCTGAGAGTTTCCTGCACCCTTTACCCACAGCAGCAGTCTGGCAGTGGGGGCTGCTGCCTGGCTGTGAGCTGCTGCACATATGCCAGACCCCGATGAGGACTGCAAAGCCAGTAGAGGCATCTGACCCTCTGGGCCAGCAGCCAATGGGCTATGGCTGCAGAGTTCGCCTCTGTGCTGCACTACTGCCATGTGTGCCCCTGCCCAGCCACCTGGGCAGCTATTGCCCAGAAGATGTTGCGGGTGTGGTGGCCTTCTCTGAACTGTCAAAGCATGTCCTCCTGGCCTCATTTGGCCAGGAGGTCAGCCACAGCCAGCTGTGTCCAAGGTACCAGCTCTGAGTAGGCAGGGTTCTGCCACTGGCCACCCTAGCAGGAATTCTGGTGTTCCCTATTGGAAAAATGGAAAAATCCTTGATAAAAAATTCCCAAAGTCACTCTGTAAAATACCCCAAAATCCATGTTCCTCCACAATTAAGACAAAAGACCACTATATATACAGAGACAAAGAGACAGCGATCAGTTGGGCAAAGTTTTATTGATATCTCTGCAGTGTTAACACAATACAGAAGCCTACCAGTGTCTTGATCATAATAATAAAGTGAACTCTAAATACATGTTTCATGAATTCATGAAACATGAATATATATTTTGCTGCTCTCCCACAGGGCCTACAGCCCCCCAGCAGGGTCTATGGCCACCAACCAAAAGCTATGTTCCCACACAAGGGCTACAGCCCCCCAACAGGGTCCAAAGCCCCCTCAGCAAGGCCCACATGCCCCACACCAGCCCCCCCATTGCTTCCCCACCTGGCCCCATCTCCCATCAGCTGCTGCAGCCCTGCCCATGGCTGCCTCACCCAGGCCCACCCCACTGCTTCCCCAGACCCCACAATGGCTGCCCTGCTAGGCCCCATTCCCCACTTGCACCCTCAGGCCCCCATGACTGCCCCCACAACCCCAGGCACCATCACTTTAAAAAAAGAAAAAAAAATGCTGTGAAAAAAAGCCTCTAATTACCCCAGAAGCAGGGGCTGGGGGGTCTCTGGGGCTTCCTGGCAGAGCCCCCATGGCAGCATGGGGTAGCAGGCAGCAGGAGGACTCAGGCTGGGGCTGTCGCTCTGCCCCGTGCTGTGCGGGTAGAGCCCCAGTGATAGAGACAGCAGCTGAACTACCGGTGAGTGCTGGGGGGGGTTTGGGGGAGGGTTTGGTATGGTGTTGAGGGCCTCAGGAGGGGCAGGTAGAGGCAGGACTGGGCAGAGCAGGGATTAGGGGGCTTGGGGAGCAGGCAGGGGGTGGGGC
>NW_017729002.1:12221847-12251819 GCF_001723915.1 Gavialis gangeticus
CAGGGCTGGGGAAGTGGGCAGGTTTGGCAGGGGTCCACCCCATAGTCCCCTCCCTACTCCTTCAGCCCCACAGACCCATTGCTTACGGCACTGGAGCCTTGGTGCTGTGCTGTCTGGCAGGCCACGTGTTCAGCACCAGGGTGAGGGGCCAACCATAGAGACACGCCAGCAGCGAGCCTCTGGTTGACTCAGGGCATGGTCTCGGACCTGCCCTGCTTTTTTTTTAGACCCTTGGATATCCAGGGGTCTCATTTTCTCCCTGCTCTGCAAGGTTGCTGCACGGGGAACATTTCTGTATTCCCACATGTGCCTCTTGCCCCATCTCAAAGGGGTTTGAGATACATGCACACTCGTCTCAATGCGCCCTAGGAATTTATCGCCTCTCTTCAGGTAGGATACTTTTAAGGATCATTTATTCTTTTTATTTTCAACAATACTAAACCTTCTCTGTTGGAGCCAAGAAACAGAACACATTTTTTAGGGTGAAGGAGGAAGTATCTAGTAGTAAGAACACAGGCCATCAATAATGGTTGAATATTAGAACCAGTATCTTGTATTTGTATTTAACCTTTTTGCCTTCTACATCCATAAAATGCAAGTAGTACTAGTAATTTGCTAGTTAACAGGAAAACTGTGGGAAAATTATTTAACATACTTATGAATTTTAATATTGGAATGATTCTTGCTCAGTACAAAATATAGACATAAAGGTCAGATCTTTTTGATAGATAAGGAATCAATCTCACCATGTATATATCCATCAGACAATAATACTTAAAAAAAATCAATAATTACAAGGAAAAGACTGAAGAATGTTTTGCAAATCAAATAGTGGACCCTGCTGATCAATGTCAAATTTATTATCGAAAAGCCACAGTAGGGGCACGGAAGGTTTGGTAGTGTGCCAGTGTACATACTGAGGAGCTTATCAGCACTGCTTATCAGATAGGATAGTACTGAAGTCGAGCCAAAAGACAAATACCTGCAGTACATAATCATTCTGTGATGAAATTACATATCAGACAAAGACACTAGAAGGCTTTGCAAGTTTCAAAACAATATACATGACAAAATCCCAGGTATGTAGTAGCTTTTGCCTATCTAGATCATGGAAAATAGCAAGAAAAATAATGCTTTTTACTCCCATCTTTTTTGAATTTATGAAGCATAAACTTCTGCTGTAACATGCTTCCAATGAAGAAGTAAGAAAAATAATTTATCGCAACTTAAAACACACACTTGTTTAAATTGTATTAATATTCTTTGTCAGGGTCAGGAAAAGGATATAAAATGCTGTCCATTCTTATTATCCAATTTAACTTCAACAGACAAAACAAGATGATGAAGTTTAATTTCATGTTATTTTTAGCGAAGCTCCCATAACACTTTTAGCAAATTACTATCTCTAGAGGTTGTTCAGGCCAAGAGTTAATCAGGAGCATATCTTCATGGGACCTTGGAGTCTCAATTTTCTTTTAAAAAATGCAGAGTAAGAACAAGAATTCAGAATAAATTATTCAGAGCTAGCAGAGCATTTGCATTTCTTCTAATTTTCTTGAAGTCTGCTGGAGGTAGATTTGCTAGTGGTGTGATGCAGCAGGGCCACAATTCAGCTCCCTTTGTGTTCAGTGAGACACATAATTACTGGCACTCATACAAACATATTGAAGGTTAAGACTCTACAACATAGAAACTGAAGCATTTTAAATACATCACTCTTCTTTTTGCACAACTTGAACTTTGTTTTTTCAAGAGGCGAGAAAAGTTTTAGGAAGTCAAGGAATAGTTTGGGAAGACTATCTAATTCCTGAGTCCACAAGTCAGTTTAAGTTTATTTCCTGAGCTTTCCTACTTTGAAGAATTACTTACACCAAAATTTTAAAATGTAAGTGCCGAACAGTAGACCCCTAAATGCTTTTCAGAGACTCTGAAGACCCACAAAACCCATTATTCTCCAACTGTGTACCTCGCTGTCCTTCAAAACCCTTTTGAAGACTTATTTTTTCCACAAAGCTTACTTAATACAGCACCAGTACATGACAGCACCAAAAATGGCATTAATCAGCACCTACACCACCCTATTGTTATCTATATCCCATCCTTCAGATCCTCCAGGATCCTTCAGGCCTAAAAAAATAAGTTTCACAGTGTGCCCAGAAAATTAGCAAATATATTAAGGGAAGCTCAGGCTGTAGCACATTAGAGAAAAGGAGAAGATCCTGGACAGGAATGGAACTGAATTACTGTTACCACAAGAAGAAAAACAAAAATCCTACGTGAACTATTTCTTTCATATAACAACCCAAGACTTCTTTGAAAATGTAAACTCTTAATTAGAAGATCCAGCTTCTGTTCATCTATTATCAAATCACTGGGAACAAGTTGTTGATGGAACTCAGGTACTGTTGTCCCAATACTCCATATATTTCTGTTATATATGTATTAGCTGGCAATGTCGCATATAACATTGGTGAATACTAGCTTTGAACGTAATGGATCAGTCCTCATCTAATGCAAACCAAAGCAACTCCCTGAAGTTGGGTAATTTAGATAGTGCAACCTCCTTTTTGGCTAATTATCATATTTTTCTTTTGAGCAGTATTTAAGCTCATCCTCAAATAAACACAGATGAAAAAAGGAGATCCTCTTCCCAATACATCAAACTGCTGACAAGATTAAAAGCATCCAACTTGTCCAATAAGTTTAGAAAATTAAACAGATATATAAACTAATGTATTTTCCCTAGTTCAACCATAAGTGCTTTACAACACATAACAAAAAAAAATACATTGCAACATATCACATACTTTAACCTACAATAATGTTACCAGGCCAGCAATGCCAACAAGGCTATTACTTACGCTACCTCTTTATTTTTTTATTTATTCATTTATTTATTTATTTTTTTTTGCAAAAGATCACTTCTAAATGACATAGTCCAAATTCCATGGCATATAAGATGTGAGCAGTCTGCAGCTAACAGTCAAAATTCACTGAATCACTGGGTGTGTTACAGGTACAGAAATTGTCCCAATTGCTGCATATTGCAGAATTGGAGCTTTCAGTGATATTAATTATTCTTCACTTTCTTCTGGCTGAAAGGCTTACATATAAAACAATTTCTCTTCAGGATCCTTTTCCCCCTGAAGAACTGGGAATTTGAAAGGTGTTAGTGGGGCTGATGAACAGAAATGGCAGTCAGAAACTCTGAGCACCAATACAGGACAGCTCTGTAGCATGTACCTAAGGCTATCTTTAGTCAAAGAAAGTATTACCGTTCATATTTAACTTGTTACTGGAACTAGGAACTTAGTCATATATTTCCTTTTGTGTCTAGTCGATTATGGCATACACCAGTGTCATAAAGAAAGTCACAGGGTGGCTTGATACTAACAGTTCTTCCAGCTAAGCATGCCACTTTCTGTAGTCAATGGCACACAAGGGAGTGAAATGGTTAGCATCATGTCTGGTAATCTTTGACTCCCCGAACCTGAATGATCAGGCATGCATTTACAGCTGCATTAACTGAAGGCAGCCTTCTAAGTCAAGCTTTCCGCACAAGGCAGAAGAGATGCACACAGAAGATCTGAACAGAAATCTTCCTAGTACTACTTATTGTGAAAAGAAAGATAAAATCAAATTATTAAGGAATGCACTTTCCTTACTGCAGATGGTTTTATTATGAACAGCAAAATGGAACCAGAATTTGATCAAAATTGATTTACAATTTATACCATTTTATAGCATTGATATGATAATGCAAAACTGCATAAATAGAACTTGATATTGTAAAATTATTTATACCCTTCAGATAATGGAGCTCTGGAATAGCTCAAAGTAAGATTTAGCCTTATTTTCAAAAGTAAATAGAAATATAACCCTAGATGTTTTCTGCATATTTCTGGCACTAATTTAATTTAGGTGTTTCTTTTCTGATTTTCGTATTCATACTAGTTATCAATATTTCAAAAGCTCTATATGTTTGATTAGCTATGAGATGTTTCACAGTCCAGTTAACATATCACCAAACATTGTCCTTTTTCTTGCCAAAAAAACCCTCTCTGTTTTTGACCCTGCAGATAAATGATAGCATTTGCAATTCTTTATGGGTAAAATCACAACTATATAGAGGACACAAGACCTATGGACCCCTGAGGGAGTTGTGTATCTGTCTCATCATCACAGCTACAGATCCAAATGCAGCTCTTTTATGCCATGGTGTAACCAAGAGTAGAATTTTAATTGCATAGGTGGTGACTAGATCACTTCTTCCCTTCCTATACAGGCAAATATATAGCCTTAATTCTAATGTACACACACACAGACACATGCATACAATATCAAACTTAAAATCAGTCATGATGTATAAAATTGGATCCAAGTGTTTGACAATCAAGTTGCTGTTTAAATACATACCATGAAATGGAGAATTATTTGCATATAATTTAAATTACTCTTTTGGAGTTGCTTTCAGATTTACATTTTTCCCACCGAACCAATCTGTACATTAGCTACTCCCATTTGCTTTATGGATAGATAGATAACATCCAGCAGGCATACAGCAAAATAGTGCAGTGACTTTCTAGAGCTTGCTGCTCCCACAGCACTAATATTACCATTAAACTATACTTCTGCCAATATGGTAAAAGAACAATGCTGAACTTCATTCTGTTTTATTCAGGTTCTCAAAACACTGCCATAATCTTTTCTTGTCTCCTGTTTATCATTTTAGGGACTGATCTAACCCTTTTTTTCCTGCATTCAGAATTCCCAGAGCAAGTTTTGGTGGTAAGTCTAAATCCTGATCCTTCAAACAGCCACCCTTTACCATCAAACACTGTTGCACAAGGAGATGACTCCTCAAAGAGTCAATCATATACTGAGATACTACCTCTTGGTGCCTTATGTAGGCACTCCTTTTATCTGCAATTCTTTTTTGTATGTGCATATATTTTTACATTCCCATCTGCCCTGTGAGTAGATTACTTGCTTGAACAGATCATTGCAATGGCAAACAGGGTTTTCTCTTCTTTTTCCTTCCTATTTTCAGGACAGATGGAACATGAAGCATCCAGAATGAATGGTTCCTCCATTATTAACTATCTACTTACCTGCAAAACAAGCAGTTGTAAAAAACGTTTTCCTTAAAATTTCATACCTAGTGATTTCCAATTGCATTCAAAATGTAGGACAAAACAAGTAACGCCACAATACATTTCCCAAGAGTGACAGCTTTCAGGAAATGTGTTGACTTAAATGGTTAAGAATTAAAATCCAGTTCATAAATTATGTTAGACAGCAGTAATGACACAGATTGCAGGTTATATGAAAAAACAATGCAATGTACTCAGTGTGCTTTGTTTCAGCTCCATGAAGCAATTGCATACAAAATACCTGATTAATACTAAATGTATGCTATTGTGTATAGCCTGGAAAAGTAAACTTAATTTAGCCAGGTTCCTGTGCCTTCCCCACACTACATTTGGAACTACTTTTTTGGAGCTGCAGTAGCAATAGTGGAAGTCAGTAATAAAAACTTGTCAGTGATCACAAATACACAGTAAAAAATAGTGTTTTATGTAAGCAAAGCTTGTCAAAGTGAACTACTAAACTTAAAATCTATGATTTCTAAAGCTGATGTTGTGCATCAGTCCCATTACATTCTTACAAGCCCACCAAGATTTTATTTAGGAGAAAATGGATGGAAAAGAGAATTAACAACAAATGCGCAATTCTAAATACAGAACATGCAGATGTAATTTTTAAGTCTAATCACAATACTGATGGTAAAAAGAAGACAGGCCTATCTGTGAAAGGAGAAGACAAACAAATCATATTAAAATTATATGAGAAGTAGAAGCAGTCAAAGAGTCTTCTGTACTACTATAATTTCTGTTGAGAGGGAATTGGCAGCTGAGAATGAAACGAGTTTTATTTAACTCACATAAAACATAATGTGTGCATGCTGCACAGAAGCAGAATGCAGCATACATACACCCATGTGTGTGATGCATGTTTACAACATAACATGGTCCAAACATATTTGACTGATTTCAGCAAAAAACTTGACATAACACCTGAAATTCAGTTTTGTGATACTCACGCAAATTACCTTTGGAGTAAATCTCCTCTCACTTTGGTGCTTATAGGCACATCCAGATGAGCACACACGTGCATCTTGCAGCATCTCAAACCCCTTTGAGATGCTGCAAGACACATGTGTGGGAACAAAAACTTCAGCAGGGGCAAAATTAGACCCCTGGATATTTAGGGGTCAAAAAAAAAATGTGCCACAAAACAGCAGGCAAGGCACAGTCCTGGATCATGCCTGGAAGCAACCCAGGAGTCAGTCCTTCACTAGAGGCACTCTGATTTCTGGCCAGAGCATCTCTGTGGTGCTCCTGCTACCTCCAGCACTGTCAAAGGTAAGTTAGCGAGATGGGGTGGGGAGGTTTATGGGTGTGGGTGAGCATGCATGGGTGTGTGTGGAGTGGCAGGAGGATGTCGAGGGAGTGTTGGGGGCTATGGGGAGTGTCAGGGGGGTGTCAGGGAGTGTCAGAAGTGGAGGAGTTGTTGGGGGCTCTGGGGAGTGGAGGGGGATGTCAGGTGGTGTGGGGAGCAGTGGGAGGGGGGATGCCCCAGTGGGTGGGCTGAAACTGGGGCTCCCACCCAGCTGCCTCCCCACCTGGCTCTCGTGGTGCCGGTGACAGGAGGCAGTGTGGCTGTGGCTCTGCTGCAGGCACAGCAGGTGGTGACACGGTGCTGTGAAGCCCAGGATCCATACACGCTGAATAGACCCGGCCCAGTCCACTGCGGCAGAGCTGGCAGTGAGTGGTGGGACCTGACCTGGCCCAGCCTGGTGTGGCACAGCGCAGCTCACTAGCCTGACTTTGCACTGGAGAGGGAGGCGCAGCTTCGGGAGGCGTGACTACTGTGCAAATGCACACTAGTCCAGCCTGGGCTAGATTAGGTCGGTAGGGTGTGTCTTCCATGAGGCTCAGGCTGCGCAGCTAGCATGCATTTGCAAAGGAGCCACACCTCTGGGAGTCACGCATCCCACTCTTGTGCAAAGCCAAGCTAGTGAGCCGCGCTGGGCCACATCCCGCTGTGCACTTCCTCCCTGTAGGCACCATGGGGCAAGCAATGCTGGCACCAGAGGCCAAACCCAGCACAGCATGCAGGAACAGTACACTGAGCCAATCCAGGTCCTGCCGGCACTGGGGCAGCTTGCATTGTCAGGTTGGGCTGGATCCGTGGTGGCAGGACCCAGCGTGGCATGCAGAGATCATGTGTCATGCCGAGCCAGGTCCTGCCACCATGAAACTGGCCTGGCCTGGTGGTGAGAGCCACCCCAGTGACGGCAGGAGCCGGCTCAGCACGATACATGGTTCCTGCAAGTGGCACCAGCCTCCGAGTGACACCTGCAAGTGATGCCAGTCCCCAATGAGCAGTACAGGTAGCGCTGGCTGTGAGCTGCTCAGGGCCACACTGTGCCTTGGTGGGGCTGGCAGCAGTGGGTTCTGAGTGCTCCACTCCCACTGCTGCTGCGGGAGGTAAGTTGTGGGCTCTGTGGGGGGGAGGGGCTATGGCCCTGCAGGGTACCTGGGATCCTGTGGGAGGAGGCTGGGGCCCTGCAAGGGGAAGCAGTCCATGTGCTGTGGGGGGGTGTATGCTGTGGGGGCCAGGGGACACACCCCTCCTGAGCAGCTCCCCTAGGAAGTCCCCACACACCCACAGTCCCCCCACAATCAATCCACATCTAGCCACACACTGACCTGCATCCCCCCACATTCCTCCACACACCCACCTGACTTCCCCCACACCCCTTTTCACCCCGCTCCTGCAAACCCCACATCCCCCCATCACACACCCATCATATAAGAAGAAAACCAAAAGCACACATCAACACATATATTTAGAATTTATTTTATTATTATGATAAAGGAACCAGTAGGCTTCCAAATCGCTTTAACATTGTAAATATATCAATAAAGCAGTGCCCAACTGATCTCTCTCTCTCTCTGTCTCTCTCTCTGTATAGTGGTCTTTTGTTCTAATTGTGGAAGAACATGGATTTTGGGGTATTTTAAAAAATGGATTTGGGATGCTGCTGCTTCAGTCCAGCTGACACAAGGGGCTAGTGTCCCCAGATACCAATTGGGTGGGACCTAGAAGCTCCTGAGAAGGAGTAGCCCTAAGCTGCTAGCTAGGGCAGGTTTTTATACTGCTGGGGCCTGGCCCCAGGCTCTAGCTCCCCCTGGCTGCAGATCTGGGAGGAGTCAGACAGGGTGATTTTGCCCCAAGTGGCACTATTTGCCCCACACCAAAGTGCATGTCCAGGCATGCGCGCTGAGACAAAAAGCCCCGGTTCAAATTTGTACCGCTTCAATTTGAGCTGCTGCAAGCCCATGTGCCTGCATGTGTGGATGTGCCCTATGATTTTATCATCACAGTAAAGTTAGTTTTGTATTCTTGTTAACAAGCCAGGAAAACTTGCCCTTGTATTTTCAATTTATAAAGCAGCAATTTATATAATTCCTGAGAAATGCAGGAAGTGGGATGTAAATTAATTTTGACAGAAAGTGAACTAAAGTCATTCTATGGCTTTGTGATGATAGCAATGAGTCTGAATGAACCCAGTCCACTAAGCTGTCTGGGAAGATCACCACATTCTCTTACAATTGTAAAGAGGATTTTGTTTCATTTGCTACTATTTTTCTCCCTTTCACGACAGCTACATTCTCCAGCTTTTAGGGGAGCTATGTTTATCATTTAAGGAAAAAAGGCCATCTTCTCATGAAACTTAAACTAGAATCTCTTAGCTGCAATGGTTGATATCAACTACTTTGATTGTTTTTCATTTATTTCTTGCTAACACATGAAGTAGAAAACTTGATGTCTCTTCTAATTAACCTTTTATGCTAAGCCATATCCAAAGCAGTACATTATTTTGCTAAACCAACAAAAGATGTGGCTCATGTTTGTCCCTGTCAAATCTCTATATATTCACTGAAAAGTATTTAGCAAGTTAAAGACAAAGTGAGTCTAAACCTTCAGGAAAGCTTATGCCTCTGGACCAGCTAGTCTCTGAAGTGCCACCCTGCCCTACCTTTTGCCTAACTCATTTGTTATCATTATAGCAACACAAATGAAAATGAGTGCATATAAGACTAACAACAGTTTTACAGGAAATTTAGACAGTTGTTTTTATTTTGTTCTGTTTTAATTTTCTGTCCTCCCTGGTAGATACTGTCATTCTACTGTACATTAACATTGAACATATTTGGTCAAGTTTCTTTTCATTTACTGGAGAGGTTTTCTTTCTTCCTAAGAACCAAAAGATTAATTTCAAGATAACTATTGCTCTGTTAACATTTCTACAAAATACATTTGTGTTTTTAAACCAAGAATAATTGTCTACTCCATGATAATGTGAGAGAGAAGGTATTTGCATTTGAAAGTATTCAACACATTAAATATGGACTAAATTTAATTGGCACTAGGGATTTTTACTTAACTGTGCATCATTTCAAAGATGAATATTGACAATGATTTTCTCTAAGATTAAGATAAGAAAAAAATCTGCATTGTTTTCCTTGCTCACTATTCACAATTCTATTAAACATGGTTGCTATGGTCATCCAATTTACAGTTTTCTTCACTGAAGCACAGTTAAGGAAAGTATGCATTTACCTCTCTTTAATTAATAAATTAATTTTCAGCTTTGGAATTAAAGCAAGGATGTCTCAATACTTACAAATCACTAAATGCAGGTTCAATATTTTATTTAAATGATTAATAAAATGATTGCTTCAAAGAAAAATGTGCAAATACTATATCATTTTCCCTTGAAGAATGCATTCATTTTGCAGCTCTAAATGTTGGGCCTATTGCCAATTTTGTTTCATTTTGTGAAATGTGAGTTTTACATTTCTTACTTTTACACATGTCTTTTGAAACCTAAGTAGCAACTCAATTATTTTGGTTTTCTTATTTTGATAAACTATGAGGAACCTAATTAACCACTCTACTTCATGCTACCTGTCAAAACAACTTTCTGTCAGCCGTCATCTGAGAGCATTGGAACCCTTTCCCCACTGGAGCTGCATAAATCACAAAATAATTGTACAGTGATGCCCTGAAATTGTTGGTAGTTTTTATTATTACAACTCAAGTACTCATCACATATTGATGGAATGTTCTAACCTAAGCATAGCAGTACAACATCAACTGGATTCTCTGAAGACTTAGTGGTTGCTAATGAGTATGTTAGCTCACAATCTTTTCTCTCCTTCCTTGATGTTTGAAGGTAACAAAAGAGGACTAGTAGCTTCAATCTGCTTGTCCACTACTACCTGTGGTGGCTTATACAGTTTAAATGGTAAGGGGACAGCTCTTGTACTTCTGATTAGTCAGAGCCAAACAGGCTGAATAACTTCCTCCAATTCTAGAATACTAAAGCCTTGCTAAAGTTAAGGTATATCACATCTGCTGGTCTCCCAGCATCTGCAGAGCCAGTCATGTCATCATAGAAGGCAACCAGGTTGCTCAGGCCCGACTTGCCCTTGGCGAATCCCTGTTGACTGTTCCAAATTACCCTCTTCTCCTCCAAAGGGTAGAAATTGATTTCTTGATGACCTGTTCCATGATTTTTCCAGGGACTGAGGTGAGGCTGACTGGTTTACAGTTCCCTGAATCCTCCTTTTTCCCTTCCTTAAATATAGGCACTATGTTTGCCCTTTTCTAGTCATCTGGGACCTCTCCTGACTGCCAGGAATTTTCAAAGATGATGCCTAATGGCTCTGCAATCACATCAGCCAACTCCCTCAGCACCCATGGGTGCAGCCCATCTGGCCCCATGGACTTGTACACATCCAGCTTTTCTAAATGGTCCCTAACCTGTTCTTTTGGCACAGCTGGCTGCTCACCTCCTCCTCAAGGTGGTGCCAGGTGGAGTCGTCTGGGAGCTGTTCTTGCCTGTGAAGACTGAGATGAAAAAGACATTTAGCACTTCAGCCTTTTCTGCATCCTGTCACTAGGTTGCCTTCCCAATTCAGTAAAGGACCCACACTTTTCCTGATCTTCCTCTTATTACTGACATACTTGTAGAAACCCTTCTTGTTACCCTTCACATCCCTTGATAGCTGCAACTCCAATTGCACGTTGGCCTTCCTAACTTCATCCATGCATGCCCAAGCAATACTCTTATACTCCTCCCTAGTTCTTTGTACAAGTTTCCATTTCTTATAAGCTTCCTTTTTGTGATTTAGTTTACTGAAGAGTTCCCTGCTAAGCCAAGCTGGTCTTCTGCCACATTTGCCATCTCACTGCATGAGATATACTCCCAAGAAGAAACTTTAGATATTTTCATGATATCCAATATGAAACTTGAAAAAAAGGCATTCATTCAGCTACTGAAACTTTGATATGTTTTTATGTTTCTTGTTAAATGTTTTGGGTTTGAGATTTTTTTAAAGGGGTTCAATCCCATCCAGTTTTCTAATTCATGGGAAATTGTTCTGGTACCACATATTCTGTTACATATATTTGTTTTACCTTGACTTGATATTCTTCTTTCTTTAAAGTAATTGGGTTATGGCAACAAAAACATCTCAGCTTTGCACATAAATTAACATTTTTATTAACTGAAATAATGATCAATATATATCTTTCACACTAAACTCCTGTAAGTGTTGAATTAAGTACTTTAGAACTTCTGGCACTTAAGGCCAGGAGCAAACAACTATTAGTTCGGGACTTGGTTTAATAAGGTTAGGGTCCTCTGTGGTTTATCTTCTCAAATTATTTTACAATACCTACTTCATAGTGCTCTAGCATTCTTGACTAAGATACATAGCACTATTGTCAGTCTCAGTGGTGGTTCTTCATCTTAAGATTTATGAGCACCTCAACTCATTATGTAATTCAAAAGCGCAGAAACTTTGCAATCAAATTAATGGCCCAAAGAAATCTCAGTTAAATCATACAAATGTGTTTTTAGGAGGAAAGATGCCACATTGTAACAGGAAACACGGCACAAAACTAGTAGGGACAAATCTATCAAATACATTCACTAGTTTTGTCTGTTAAAGATGATGATTCATATTAGTCAACAGCTCTTACGAACAATTGATATTGTAAAATGATAATGAAAACAGTTTCAATCCTTAGTAAAGCAAGGCAAGCAGTTTTCTAAAGCTGTAGTTTTCTTTAGCTTAGCTGCCTACATTTACCTCAAAAGTTTTTTTCTGTATTGGTGTGGACATCAATATTGACCCATCTACGCCATTACTTTATAAATTATCCACTATCAACAACTACTTCACTAACACATCTTAGTTTAAGCTTCTGATGGAGATGTTATAGCTGGAACATCAGGAGTTCCACGTACAAATCTCTCCAAAGCGTTGCATGTTCCATGTTTCTGTAGCACAGGGTTTAAATGAGTGTCTTGGTAAACTAGACCAAGATAATGAGCTCAAATCCTATATGAGTCTTATGTTTATAGTGAATGGAGGCTTCTGAGAAAAGGATGGGTAGGCATTTATCTGGGCTGGTTTAGAAACAGTAAACCCTACATCTATGGGCTAGATAGCTTATAAGGTCCCTTCCATCCCTGTGATTCTAGAGATACGCCCTAAATGTTTTCCTTGTCTTGCGTCATAAATTTAGGCATTACATAGTAATAAAATAAATATAACATATTTATCAAATTTTAACATTTCCAACTTAGATGGTCAGCTCCCATTTTCAAAAATTCCTTAGGCTCTTTCAGACCTTTACTGAGATGTATTGAAAATTAATGGGAATTTGGCTTTTACCAGGCAAAGTCACTTTTGAAAATTTTTCCCATAGGCTCCTAAATCACTCAGGGAATTATCACTCCTGGTCTCACCTGAATTTACATCCAAAAGCCCCACCAGAAACAAAGGGAATCAAAAGCAACTGATTAAAAGGAGAACAGTTACATTATAATGATCTCTGTAGCCAAACAGATAGTACTGAATCATAAAAGAAGCTGCTTAATATTCATGGGCATTTACCAGCCTGTTTGCCGAAGAAGCAGCAGTTTATATATTTATCTCTTGAGGTGTATGTAATCTGTAATGATTTTATTGTGTAAAGCTGTTAACTTTTTAGGGTGATTTATAATGGGATGAGTTGCCTATTGTCTTACACATAATTTTAAATAACCATCCAAACTATAGTGAGAGTTGAACTATGGGCTATAAGAAAGACAGGTTGACATAATATATGCTTAAAATTATGAAGTATACCTGTGAATGTAGCTTTCTTAATTATTCCTTATAGTACCTCCCAAGCCAGTCTGAACCACTAAAATGGCTCAGCCCTCAGAAAGGGTCATACATAATAAGTGATTACTGCATATTCTTAAAATGAGTCAAGAGTTTCAAAATTACTGTGTACAAAAATCTGTCAAATTGTGCTTTAAAAATGCTTCTAGGGTGTATACAAGGCAAATGATTCAACACTAATACATAAACTGTTACTTTAGATATTTTTCTTCCCACCAGTAAGTTACTTGCTTCTGCTCAGGGTTTCATTGACCATATTGCTCATGGCTTGCAGTCCTATCTTCCCAACCCCCAGAGAATTCAAGTGTCCTGTGGAAAGTCAAACTTGCAGAATGATGATCAGAGCAACATTGCTAGAAGTCTTCTGCAAGAGTCTGTTCCAAAAGGATATTAAAGTCTAGGGCTGGAAAAATAGGAGGAATTCTTTGCCGCTATATTCACCTGTGCAAAGCTGGCTATTACAGGGCATCTCTACTCAGTGGCAAAATTAGGTGTGTCCATTTGCTGAGAATTGTTTTTGCTATTCTGCAAAAAGTTAGCATGATTTGGGCTGCGCTATTTATTGATGTAGTAGTCCAGGGAAAAAAAATGCACCATCTTTTCTGCTTGAGTCTCAGTTGCTATGAAATTTACAACTTGCTTAACCAGTTTGCTGAATCCCTGATTTTATGAACTGAAGAAAGCAGGAAAAGGACTAGTTTGACTTTTGGGGACAATGTCCAGTACTCATTTCAGAATAGCAGAATGGTAACTCCCTGTGCAGATGTTAGGCATATGCAGTCACTTTATGAAATATCCCAGCAGATAATGGTACTTTTCCAATCTCCCTTCTGGTCAAGAACCTTATGGTAAAACCTGGCAATATTTGAAGACTTAAGAAGCCAAATTCAACAAAAATGAAACATTTTTTCAATGTGTTGCAGAACTAGGGCCCAAAGTTCCTGCAATACAGGCACTGGTTGACAGTCACTCATCTGCTGCTGAAAGCAAACTAGCTGCCTGAATTAATATTCTGAAACCATTTGATTCCCTAGAGCTTGATTCTGTAAAGTGGTGAGTGCTCTTTTCCCAGTCCAAAGAACTGATATATATTGTACATATTTAAACCATTTAAATGGTCATACTGTAGAGAAGAACAAGACTGAGCACTCAATTCATGTGTCTTGGTCACAAGCATAAAATCCCTCACAGGCATTGTGTGATTTGCATTGGACTGGCTTCAGTTCTTTTAATTTGGGTTCCAGAAACTAATATTGTTCGATTTCTTATCTATTTGAGAACTTCCTGACTCTGGTTTACAATGTTCCTTTACCAGAGAACCTGGGTCGTTTGCAGAGTAATGTTCTATAGACTTTGTGAAGATGAGGGTTTGAGAACCAGCAGGGAATATATACAGCCACAGCTGGACAGCTAAGGTGCTCCAAACAATTGAACACTTTTATTTCAAAGGATTCCACTTCTCCACAGCTAATCAGTGAACTGATATCTTTTCAAGTAAAAGCTTGACAGTTTGTCCTCTTTTTGGCAGCCTCCTGCAATTTTAGTTGGTTATAAACCGCACCAAGACAACTGATCCAGGTTCTACTGTATTCACTGCTAATGTTCTATTAGGAGTGCTCTGGTGGGGTGTAACCAAATCCAGAAGAAACTTAAGCATAACTTTAGCTTTAAGCATGAGTTGTTCCATTGACTACAATGGATCAAAACCTGAGGGACTATTTTATTTTAGTGTACTAATAATTTGTAGATTTGTAAAACCAACTGAATTACTCTCAATCAGTTCATGTATTAAGGTTCAGATTAAGTTGTACATGTTAGGGTGTGGCAGAATGTGTACAGTTGGCACAAGAAAAATAATGCCATTATGATGCTTTAGATTTACAGCAGAAGTGCATTTTTTAAATAAATAAAAGATATACTCAGTATTTATGGCTTCCAAGAAACTAATGGTGCTAAGGTGCTTTCAATTTTTCAGTTTTGTTTTCTTGGTGCTATTAAAAACACAACCAAGCATTCACAAACATCCAGTATCTCCTAACAGAGATTATGTCCAAGTTCTGTTCCATTTTTTTTAGATCTTATGGGGAACAAGTAAAGGTACAATCCTTTCAGGAGTGAAGAATTTACTTTTACTTTTTTAAAACTGCTGCAGAAAGAAATTAATTTGTGTGTATTGTTTTTAGCTATACATATGCTTCCACAAAGGTAACAGGTACCATTGAAATAAATATCCAAAATCAGTGATGTGTACAGATCTAGATGCTAAATAAAATCCCTAAGTATTTTATCTGCAAGAGGCAGCCATTGACCAGGTCATTGTAAGATTATTTTGATATATACAGTATAAGGTTTACTGCTGAATGATTAAAAGTATTAGCATTCATAACAAAAAAAGCATAATCTTCTTACAATAATAACTGTAACTGTCTCTGGCATCCAGAGAAAACCACACTAATAAGTCACAATACAGGGTTATTTTATTTGGGAAAATTATTTAAAAAGGTTTTGTTTTAAATGATATCTAGCCCAGACAAAATCTCTGTTGTAATCTGAGTATGTATACTGAAAAATTGATTAAATGAGTGTGTGTGGGAGAGGGTGGAGGGAGGAGGGTGAGATGATCAACTGAAGCAATTCTGGGATTTATCAGCAATTACTGAACCTTCAACAATAACATGCCCAAGTCCAACTATTATGCTGTAGGTCAACCGCACTTTCTAGCCTGCCATAACATAAAATTAAAAGCAACAGAAATTAATAGCAAGAATGTATATGACAAAATCTAAGTTTTAAGAGAGGAAGAAATCCATACTCTGGGTTTTTAATTGATTACATTGAAATGTCTATAAAAGTAATATATATATGTGTATATGTATATATGGATATTTAATACTTTCTTAGAAACTTCCGTGTAATCCACTGGTCTGTTTCCCATCAGACTTTTTTTTCGATTAAATCTCTATTGCAGCATCCTTATGTTAAACAGAAAAGGCATTATTCAATAATATGAAGGGTCATAAACCATAATGCAATTCTGTACTATCACTCTGAGAGCAATAACCAATAGTCTGGGTACAGGTAAATGACTTGCTGCTTAAAAAATGTTTCCTTAAAGTGAAATACATCACACAACTGTAGTTCCTTTATAAAATATCTAATAATTTACAAGTGAAACAAACTGAGGATTTTAGACAAGTCAAATAGACAACAATCTATATCGCGGGTGTCAGATCTTCAACTTTCAAAACTCATAATATTGCTATAACATACAAAAATCTAGCATTAAGCAGATTGAATTGCATTGTTTCCACAAAATGGAGTGGTATTTCATGCAGATAAAGGATTTGAGAGGTAAAAGCAAAAGCATAACTGCAAATTTTGCATTAACTTTACATAGTTCATCTGTGATTTCAGGTACACCAAAATCTTTCAAAATATATCAAAAATATGCTCATGCTAGTTCAAAATCAAAATCACCAATTTAGAAGTCCTGTTGACATTGTTTCTATCATATCCATTTCCATAGTATCAAGAGAATTTTTACCAACTTGAGCAAAAGCTGGTATTAGAATTGGTTTGACCCTTCTCACAATAAATCGTGTCATTCTGGTATGGATTTCTATAGCCCCTCTCATATTGGTTAATACTTCTTTGTCACAAAAGTCTGTAGTTAGCACATGTTATTAAGGTTAAGGATTTGTTGTGTCATTTTAACATTGGTACCATGGGTGGCTTTCTGACAGGAAAGGTATTTAGATAATTTCTTCACTTGTCAATCTGAAACATTTAAGTTGATAAGAAACACAAGAATGATATAGCTATATATTAATCATGTTTTTGTTGCCTTTACCAGAATACAAGGTATGACTGCAGATTCATTTAAAGTCTAAAAAGAATTAAAACAGGATGACCTGAAGCAGAGTTCAACACGCTCAGAAGCTTGTCTTAAGGCCATCCCAACCATACAGTTTGTCCAATAAAAGATATCGTACCTAAAAATTCTCGCCTCTTGTATATTTCCTGGGCCACCCTGGCTGCAAGATCACTCTAACGCTACTGCAACAGCGTGAAATGGCTTCACCAAAGATTTAAGCTTCACGCTTGAGAACAAACTGATCCAATTCAATACACTTTCTAAGTATTCTGAATGACATCAGCTTCAATAAGATACTTAAGGTAAAACAACATTAAAATGAAAACTAATATTCTCCTGGATATATTTCAAAGTCACAAGTCATGTAAGACTTCAAACTCCTAAAATCAGTTGCACTCGGGAGGTTTCTTACCCCTATCTAGAACCTACTAATTCAGGGACTTTTATATCTTACTTTTATCATAGCAGGAATATATAAGGCCAACTTCCTCATCCTGTTGCTTTATCTGTTCCACTAGTTGCTTTGATCTTAGCACATGAGCGAGTCCCCACCAGCCAAGACCCTGACAAATTTTTAAGTACCACCAGCACATCCCAGCCAAACTTCCACCTCCAGATCTGTACACTGCTACAAAGGAAGGCAAAAGAATCCCAGAGACCAGATAATACATTTGCATGGAAAAATTTTAATAAATCAATCATGTATTACAAAATATGGAAATACAGGGTTAAGATACTCCATATTGAGGGGCCCATGGGGCAGGAACTGAGGGGCACAAGCAGGGCAGTGGGGGCTGTGTGGAGAGAGTGAGGGGTACCAGCAGGGCTGGGGGGGAGTGAGGGGCACAGGCAGGACTAGGGGGCTGTGGGTCAGGGAATGAGAGCCACAGGCAGGGCTGGGTAGGCTGTGGGGAGAGTGAGAATCACCAACAGAGTTGTGGGCAGTAGTGAGGGGCCTTTCATTTTAAAAATGAATTTTGGGGTTTTTATCAGAGTATTTTTTTTTTATCAGAGAATTTGCAATTCTTTTTTAATCAGGTGAAACCCAGATGATAAAAGGATGATGGTGATGATAAAAGGATGTTGGCCCTTACGATATTACACTATAAAAGAGGCAATGGGTAGAGCTTAGGTGTTACATGACACTAATGGCCTCTTTTTATATTCCTCAGAAATCAGAGAAGTGGAATCTGTCCTCAGAAAATCAGTCACCTATGGCCAAAAGCACAACATAGTCTAATGTGTCCTGAACCAGTCCCTGGAAAAGCAGTTAGTTCTTCATGTAGATGATCTCTTCTCCCCTCCTACAACACACTGACTAATTATCTCTGCAGTAAAGCATCACTGTCTACATGTGTGGCACTATTAGCCTGCAGTAAACTAATTAATTCCATTGTAGAACAGTACTGTCCAACACAAGTACTATCCTACAGCAAAGTAGTTATGTGTGGCAAAACACATGTACAGGCGGTGCGCCTGCAGCACAAGTGTATTACAGTGCTAGCCAGTAGGCCCCAACCCAGCAAGCCCCTCTGTCGTATGTCAAACCAGGGGGGAGCAGCTCTGGGCTGACCCTCTAGGTACCTTGCCAGCTGGGGCTGTGCCACGCCAGCTCAACGTGCTGCGGTCCCCATTGCACATGTAAAAACTGTGTCTCGGAGCAATAAACTCTGGTGCACGCTAGTATAGAGTCATAGGTTGTAAGGCCAGAAGGGACCTTGGAAGAATACCGGGTCCAGCCCCCTGCACCAAGCAGGAAAGATAGCTGGGAGGCAGGTGACCCCAGCAAGGTGACTGTCTAGTTTCCAGGGTAGGTGATGGCACCACCTCTGGAGGGAGGTTATTCCACAGTTTGGACACCCTGTATGTGAAGAAGTTTTTCCTAATGTTAAGCCTGAATCAGTCTTCCAGGAGTTTGTGGCCATTACTCCCAGTTTTCCCCTGGTGCCCTGGTGAACAGTTGCTAATTGATGTACTCCCTAGGGTAGCAGTAAGCTGCTACCAGGTCTCCTCTCAGCCTTCTTTTCCTCAGGCTGAAGAGTCCCAGACCCCTCAGCCTTTCCTCATATGGCTTGCCGTGTAAGACTCTGATCATATGTGTGGCTCTTCTTTGGACACTCACAAGCTTGTCCATGTCTTTGTTAAAGTGTGGTGCCCAGAACTGGATGCAGTACTCCAGCTGTGGTCTCACCAGTGCTGAGTAGAGAGGAAGAATCGCCTCCTTGTCTTTGCTGGAAATGCATTGATTGATGCTTACCAGAGTATTATTTGCCCTGCTGGCTACAGCATCATACTGCCAGCTCATATTCATACTGTGGTCTATTATTACCCTCAGGTCCCTTTCATTCGTGGTGCTAGTCAGTTTGGTGCCAAGCCTGTAGGTGTGCTGAGGGTTGCTCATCCTGAGGTGGAGCACTTTACATTGCTTGATGTTGAACTTCATCAGATTCCAATCTGCCCAACTTGGTAGCCTGTCTAGGTCTGCCTGTAACTGTAGCCCATCTTCAAGCATGACCACGCTTCCCCATAACTTAGTGTCATCCACAAACTTGGCCAGTGAGCTCTTCTCTGCCACATCCAAATTATTAATAAAGATGTTGAAAAGTACTGGACCGGCACTGATCCCTGCAGGACACTGCTGCCCACTTCTCGCCAGGATGACACAGATCCATTCACTACGACTCTCTGGGTCCTATCCTGCAGCCAGTTTCTCACCCACCTCACTGTCTCAGAGTTAAGCGCACAATCCTCCATTTTCTTGTTAGGACATTGTGGGATACTAGATCAAAGGCATTTTGGAAGTTTAGCTTTACAGTGCCAACCTGCTCTCCCATGTCCAGGTGGTAAGTTACCTGGTCTTAGAAGGAGATGAAGTTGGCAAGGCAAAACCTGCCTGTGACGAAGCCATGCTGGCTGTCATTCAGAATCTTATCTTCTGCAAGCTTATCGCTTATAGACTCCTTGATGAACTTTTCTAGGATTTTCCCCAGGATGGAAGTTAGGCGGATTGGCCTATAGTTACCCAGGTCCTCCCTCCTGCCCTTCTTGTGGATGGGCACAACATTGGCCTTTTCCAATCCTCAGGGACTTCTCCAGAGCACCACGAGTTGTGGAAGAGTTTTGCTAGGGGTTCCACAATGATTTCGGCCAGCTCATTCTGCACTCTCGGATGAAGATCATCCAGTCCTGATGACTTGTAGATGCCTAATTTTATTAATTGGCCATACACCAATTCTACGGCCATAGTAGGAAGGTGACTATTCCTACCGTGCTCAACTTCTACTCTACCTGGCATGAAAGACCAAGGTGAAGTAGTAATTCAGGAGTTCAACTTTCTCCTGGGTGACAGTAACCAGCTCTCCTGAGATGTTGAGCTCCCCACTCCCATTTGTTTTTCTCCTGGTCTCTATGTACCTAAAGAAGGACTTCTTGTTGTCCTAGATTCCTGTTGCTAATCTAAATTCAGTCACCGCTTTAGCCTTTCTCACCTGTTCCCTACAAATGTGGGCCGTCGTGGAATAGTCCTCCTTAGGGCCTGCCCCGAGCTTCCATTGTATATAAGCGTCCTTTTTCTTTCTTAAGAGGACCATGATTTGCCTGTTTAGCCAAGAGGGCTTCCCAGCCCTTCTGTTACCTTTTCTCCGGTAACAGGAATATCGTGAGTAGATATGCCCTTTATTTATGATAAAGGTATATAGTGAATTGGAATAGTTTTTAAATAGATGTATTGTGATTTTTTTTTTTTTTTAGTTTATTTGTATGTACAAGCTTATTCATTGTATAGGAATCCACATGATGTGTGCATGCATACACATGTCCAGACAGAGCTAATGTACTCTTAAATGAAAAATCCTGATTTTCTTATTTTTGCCCCCCTCATAAAAGACCCCCCTTTGACCAACAGCTCATACATCCTTTTTTACATCCCCTGAATTTCTGTCAAGGCAGCAACACTTTGCCAACTAATTTAATATTACAGATTAATGCAAAAAGCCTATAGTGCTAAATCCTTCTCATGTATCCTGCATTAATGCTTGACAGGAACCTCAGCAGTGGAAATGCTACTGTAGATGGGTACAGTATTTTCAAGCTTTCACATGAATAATCAGTCTCTGAGATAAATCTTTTACTGACTCTTCACACAAAGTGATAGATTACACAAAGACCAATTTTGAGAAAGATGTTACAATAAACACACTTTGCAATTTGACTCAGTGGATCTCACCATGTAACATGGTAGATATCACTACCTAACAGTACTGAGTGGACTCACTACTGACACAAAACTGTGTTCAGTCTCAAATTTGTAAAGGAATGGTCCTGTTGCAGATGTTTCCCAGTAAAAGTCCCATGACACAGCAGTTGAGAGAATAGCAATTTAAAGAGAAACTTGGGATATTAAGAACCAGAAATGTGTTCTAAGCTACTGCGAGTAGAGTTATCTGCTCAAACTACAGATTGAATTACAGTCCCTCAAGTGTAGTGGGGAATACAATCTAATGTCAGTAGCTCAATAAGCCATTGTGCCGGTAAATCTAGTTTATTTTTACTCTACTCTTTCCATTCTTCATTGATTATTTTCATCATTTTATCCATATAAGTATGTTAGGTCACCTAGAAAATTAGATTACTCTAGTTAAAATTATTAAATGAAACCAAAGTAAGTATTCATACTTGTAGATACAGAGACAAGCATCACTCTTCATAGGAGTCTAGATGTACTCTCTTGTAATAGTTGTCAAGCAAATAATCTAAATAAAACAGATGCATTTATTTGTAATTTTAAGTGGGTCATTTTGGGGGGAAAACCTTTTTATAGATTTGTGAAACAGCAAAATCACATTTTGCTCCCTATGTTGTTGCAATATTGACTGTAAAAACAACTACCTACTGTTGTCTCAAAAGCTCAGCTTCCTGCTTGGTTTGGAAAATGAGAAAATAGCTTGAAAGGGTGGTTCAGCTTGACTAGCTGGTCTGTGCAATATAGTCAAAGGCCCTGGGCTTCCTTGAACTCAGTGTGAGAGATATACTCGCCCCTAAAGAAACTATGAATTGAAGTTGTAGCTTATGTCTGGTACAGTAGGGTTATATTTCCATTTCCCCATCCTAAACCCTCAAAAAGAGAAGGATGGTTAGATCCTCAAAACAGGCTACAATGAGATGTAGGGGAAGAGCTCCGATGGCTGCTTTTAACTGGAAAAATAGATTCTGGAAGTAAGGATGGGTGATTTTCTCTAGAGGCACGAATGACTAGGTGTAGAAAGACATAACAACTGAAATATTTTCAAGTAAAACACACTTAGTAATGGATCAGAAATATTTTTTTTCAGCCAAGGGACACATATGCAACTTGGGTATCCTTGGCTGGAACATTTCAGAATGCTGTAGCCTCCAGCACCAACCAGAGGGCACTCCAACCAGGCTGCAACTTTGCTTTTCACTCCCTACTCTTTCTCCTCTCACAGGGATGAGAGATACAGGGAACAAAGAGCTAATAGCAAAACAGAGAGGTAAGAGACTAGGGGTGGTGGAGGAGGGAGTCTGACACTCCAGTTCCAAACTCCTCTACCTCTCCTATTCCCCCTCACAGCCCATCAGAGAGACAGAGGGGTTGGATAGGCCAGCTTTAATTGTGGTTGGGGCCTGGACAATGAATGGGTAAGGCCAGCTCCAGGTCTGGCAGCAGCAGAATTCCAATAAGGGAGTAGGGGGACTCTAGGACCCAGAGTGGGAGCTGGCAGTTAGGTATTAGGCAAGCTATGTACCCATGCTCTCTCCCCCCCCCCATCCAGATAAAACACCCTAATAGATACATTTTGGATTCTTTCTGCTGCTTTTAGAATATTTCAAAGGGCTTTTATATGTGTATATCTAGCCATTTGAAACATTTTAACTGTTGCATGTTTCTGTGCTATCTGAGATAATCCCCCAGATGAGTTGGGTATGGTCTAGTTAAAAGGTGTCTCTTGTCTCTTGGCTTGACTTACTTTCCATTTGTTCAGTACACTGTTGAGTTGGGTAAGTCCAAGAAGCTGGTGTAGAAGTTCTAATTAACTTACAGAGTTTAATAGTCAAATGAGAAACCTCACGCGTAACACATACCTTCAGCTATATGATGTATCAAGATGAGTGTATATGTACTTTCTCCAGCATAGTTAACTAAGAACGAAATTGTCCATTTGGGCTCCTATACATGTGCAGAAAGATGTGCTGTAATTACAGCGTGTCAGAGCAAACTCAATTTACTGAGTCTGCTAGGGTGTGGAAATTACCATGCTCCAGTGGACTCCAGCATCACGTACATCAGCCTCCCCACACTGAAAAATGGGGGGGAGGGTTGCTTTAAATGAAAGCTTGTTCAACAAGCTCTAGTTCAAAGCACCCCACCACGTTTTTTCAGTGTGGTGATGCTGATACACACGATGCTTTGGACACATTAATTACTGTGGCTTTCAGAGCTGCGCTAATTTAAATTTCCCCCCCTTCCCCCGCACCTCCCGGAGCATGTATATAAATGCCCTTTATCTGCAAAATGGGCAAATATTCTCTAGACTTTTATCTACTAATATCTGAAAGTTAATATATAGCTAACTATTTTTTTTTTTTGCAATAGTTACCACTTCTATTTCCATTGCAATGATTTTGCTTATTTTAAATTCTGGAAGATTGTGTTATTGTAATTAATATTTTATCCTTTTTACCCTCTCTCCCTGCACAAACTCCAAGAAAAGGTCACAAGATGAGTATATGCCATGTTAAAAATGTCATAAAATATTTTTATATTACCTGCTTAAACTAATTAGGAACTAAAACAATGACAGTCTGTGGTCATTATGTATAATTATCTTAAATGGAAATGCAAATTTCTTCTGTTTACATACATTCTCCCCCCCACACTCAAAACCTCACTAGCAGTGAGTAAACCAAGATAATTATCATAGACTTCTAACAAACAGAATTGCACTATTAAGATTTTAAATTAGAAATATTTCAAGTAAGGAAGTAAAAGCAATTCTGTTTTTATGAACAGTACTATAACATAACAATAATAAAAGGCATCATCATAATCATAATAAGTGTTGTGCCTAAAAAAATCTTATTTTTGTCAAATGTATTTTTCTGTATGCTTCAGAAACAAAATATCACTTTCATAGAGCGTGACCAATACAATATATTCAGCAGCATTTCTAAAGCCTGATGTGTATAGAGAGGAGAAGCTAACGCACTTGATCCTTCCCCTTTTTTGAAAGATATTTACTAGCTAACAGTCGATGTTCTCTGGACTTGTAACCCTGTTATTGGGAATGTTAGTTGACAATATGTTGACTTATGTTAGCATTGAAATTTGGTACCATGCTTCATTAGCTAGCCAACAAAGCAATCCAGGAGTGTTATTGAATCATATACCATTCTCACTATTCTTACTTTCTCATTCTTATTTCACTGTTTGATTTCTTTTCTAGCCTATTTCTCAGGAGGCAGAAAGATTTTTTTTAAATTATCCCCAAGAGCAATATAATAACACTACTTTAATAAACCATCTTTCCTATCCCTACAAAATCTAATAATACACCATGGAAACTAATTTAAAGTATTGTAACAAAATGTTTTAATTTAATAAATTTTAAGTGAACAATGCTGCTAAAAGTAGATGGTTGTTTGTGTTTTTCGGGTATTTAATTGTTTTGAGGTCACTATATTTCAAATCAGTTTTCCTTTTATTCTGAACAGCACTATTTCAAGTTTTTTGATTTCATTACAACATTTTACCTGAACTCATAGTATTCAGGTTGTATCCATTAAAAACCCTCCAAGATTCATAGAGATATAGGCAACATCTCTCTCTCTCTCCCCCTCACATCCACACACACATACAGGTATACACCTCCATGAAAGGTGATAAGTGGATTTTAAAGGCTGAGGCAACTGGAGTGATTACTTCAAATTTGTGCAAAAGGTGTTATCATTTTTTTTCCCATCTAAAAGTAGCTAAACTTATTGTTCACTAATGTATGCCAGGTTTCTAGGTATGAACCTGGACAGTGATGCCCCACTATCACTAGAAAAATGTGTGGTGCTACACTATAACTCTAGCCTTGGATCCTCCTCTATCTCTTTGGGAACATATTAAGAAAGGAAGTGAATATAATGTTTTGTAATTATTGAAAATGATTGAATAATGGTAATAGCAATGGTAAAACTACAGTCACAGAAGAAAAAAGCACCTTGCAACTATTTTAAATCTTACAAGACACCCATAAAGCAACTGAGAAAGCCTTTCAGTTATCATTAAAAAGAGGTAACAGAGATGCTGAATGACTTGTTCAAAGTGACAAATCTAGCCAGTAAAAAGGAAAGAGTCCTTGTCCCTCAACCTTTTAAAAAAAAAGTTGAGTAAAAAGAAAATTCAAAATATGGTATTCAATACATGCGTACAGCTCATCTGTTGGATATCTGACTGTACCCATTAGATAATATAGCAGATTTTGTTCCTTGTGTGTGCTTCCCTACTCCATAAGTACATGTTGATAGTGCATCTCATCTTGTAAGCAGCTTCCCTGATGTTGTTCACGGAGACTAGACACTTGAAACTAATTTTAAGCACTAGTTATGCAGCTCAGTTCTGTCACTCCAGGGCAGGATTATTTCTGATCCTTGTTACCCAAGGTGTAGCCACCCTAGGCTTACCTTACTGTAAACACCCTCTCTGCCCCACTTCTCTCATTGGCCTGCTGCCCCCCCTCCCACCCCAGAACACCAGATCCCCACTTGTTGCTCCCTTACTCCCACCCCACTTACTTGTGGCTTCCCATGCTATTTATCTTGGGGGAGCAGGGAGGGAAGGGGTAACCTGCCCACCCAGCCACCTCTGCTGCTGTTGCTGTTCTTTGGACTGGGCTCAGTCCACTGAAGAGCAGCAGTGGTGGGGCAACAGGTTAACCCTTCCCTGCCTGCTCCCTTGGGACAGAGAGCATGGGCAGCCAGAACCAAGCTGGCAGGGCAGGGGAAGAACCAGGGGATCCCTGGAGGGCAGGAGGAAGGGGGGAGGGGCAGAATGGGGAGGGATTCTTAACTTTCAGTCCTCCAGGCCCCTGCTGACCTGAACGTGCGAGTGCTTCGAATTCCAACTAGCGCTAATACCAGTTAACAAGGCCCTAAGACAACTTTCTCATATAGACCTAGTTGGGCTACGTATGCCTACTGCTCACATTTCTGGGACTCTAAAAACAACTTTTATCAGCTACTGCTAACATCTTAGCCTGCTCTTGCAGCATAACAATACCATTTCTGTTGTCAAAGTCAATGCAACTACTAAATCATCTGTGACCCATCTGAGCTCTTAATAGCTGTACGATAGCTACACTAATGAAGATTTCTTGTTTATGTCTGCACCTATGCAATGGACTTCTTTGAACATCCTTCAATGCATTTTTATAGTAGCATGGAACTTATTTTGCTCTAATCCTTTTCCTTTAAATATATTTGGACCACATTAAAAAAGTAGAGAATATAAAGTATTGTGAAAATATTCAGTAGATGTTTCCATCAGTTGTAACAGTTGCAGGCTCTCCAGCTGAAGATCTGATCCACTCTGAATATTTGCAAATTCTCACATGCTGCAATGTACTGCACTTTATGTTTTCCAATACACTCCCATTTATATCAACTTTCTCAGCTAGATATTTCTTCACCAATGTTTAAGAAAACCTAGTCAAAAACATGCTAAAAAAGTTGCTAAAATGTTGATGAAACCTTTCACTGAAAAAATAGATTACCTAGAAAATTTTACTAGCTCTTTCCCCTCCCCTTTGCCTGAAAGGCTGGCTCATTTTTCTTGTGGAGAGGTACTTGTCAATTATGATACAGTCAACTCCAGGCTGAACTGAGTTCTTGTCATGTTAGGAATTGCAGTAAAGATTCTCAAAAGTCAGCCCCAACCCTGAAAAAAGCACAACTTGAAAAACAATGGGGAAAAAAACCCAACCTGTATCTTAAGTCAGTCAATCTAGTTGCTCATGTCTTTTAAAATCTGTTATCATGGACTTCACATTTTACTGCAGTGATATTTATTGAACCAGATTATTTTTTTTCTGTAAAGCAGAAACAGATGAGGCAAAAATGGGTCCATTTTTGAACTTTCCAATGCCCTTAACAGAAGTCAGTTCCATTGGATAACTCATCATATTACTATACACATTTGATACTATGAACTTCAAGACCTAAGATGCAAGGCTGCCTAAACAACAAAATGATTTGGGGCTGCTTTTTCAGTAAGAACCTCCCTCCCCCCACCCCCGCAAACTGTCCACCTGGTAAAACAGTTCACTTCCAATGAGCTATGATCCTCATAAAGAATAGTATCAGACTACATTGTTAAGTTCCATTGGTAAAGACTGTTGATTCCAAATATTTGCTATGTTTAAAATTAGGAATGCAATCAGAAATATTAGGGTGTTTCTACCTTGCAGGTTTTATTTTTAATGGATGTTAGATTAAAATCTGCTGATACTGGAGGTCCATATATTCAAGCCTTGGCCAATCTGGATAGTCATTAAAATGATTTTTTTGACACCTAAACTACAAGAAATAGCAAACTGATACTGATCAAGAACATAAGATGTTGAAACTGTTTCTCTAGGTTATTCTGTACTAAAACAAGACCAACAAAGACAACCAAGCAAGCAAGCAAAAGCACTCTTCTGCAGGCTATATTTCTATCAACTAGTTCAAAATCTCATTTTTTTCACCATATTTGTCATACTTTTCTAAATCCTTTGTTTGCATCTCTCTCTAGTTGGTTGCACTATACACGTAGACATTCGTCTTTGTTCAGCAAACAGTGTCCAACACAATCTTAGGTCGCTCTATACTCTCAGTAATATTTTACAAAGAGTTAAATTGAGGCATGTACATGAGAAATGATTTTCCTACAGACAAAACAGCCAGCAACTAGAAACGGATCCAGGTGGTCCAAGTCCCAGTCCTGTACATTGTGTAGTTTTACTCATATACTCATGGCAACACATGCATATACACTTTAGCAAGCCTAGTTTTTTTCTGACACTTCTATTTAACATTTACGATAGGCCACACATTTATGTAATGTCCATTTTTATTTGTGTTTTTTTAATACATGCACTGACATACAAAAGTACTGATGTACATGTACCTTTACATTACAAGGGGAAATAGCTTAACAGTCCCATTCCATTTCCTGTGGAGCGAAAGAGATATTCCTGATGGTGTTCCTCCACTGACCAGTAAAAGACAACAATACCACTTGACAAAAATGTCTCAAACTTCTATTTTTTTTAATGGTCCTCACTCATTTTCACTGAATTATTGTAGTGATAGGGAATGAATGTTTGTTCCAGCACATGGATATACTAACCCTTATTTAGGCATCCTTCTTGAGAAATGTCAGTCCATCAAGTGTTTATTTATATAAAAAAGCTTTAGGAACTAGAGTCAGTACAGTACTTTATCTGTTAGAAACATTTAATGGTAATTCTCATTGATTATCCACCTCTATATTCATTTTTTTAATGTCAGACAGAATTTATTGATCAGTAACAATGTTCTCTGCAGATCTTCATATTTACAAATAAACTATGCTTCTATCCAAGCAAAACAGAAGTTTCATGGAAATATGAATTTACCACTAAAAAAGAGTCACTGCCAAATTTGCTCTTTACAAATACAAGCTGTTGTCATATTCTGTATGTAAAATGTTTCGGTATTTTATAATTTCTCTCTTTCTTTTCTTAAATGGAAGCAGCAATTTAGAAAAAAAAAGTAATTTTCCCATTAGCTTTGCAATTTATGACCACATACATACCACGTGTGATGTATACACTCACAAGAAAGTCTAAAGACTTTCTGACTTAAAGCTACTAAGGGCATTGTTGCACAATAATTTTAGGCAGCTCCCGGAGCTCTTAATCCCTGGACCGTGCACACATTAACACCTACACCTAGTTTTAAGCACACTTTAGGTAGTTTAAAGTTATGCCACTCTAAGGCAGGTTTACCTCTGATCTGTGTTACCCAGTTGATGTTCCATTAATGTGTGGCAACTCCCTACCGATGAGCTGCCCAAGTTGCAGTCCTCCAACATTGCAGGATTCAGTGCCCCCACCCTCCTGTTCTGTATGGACAAAATTTCCATTCCCTGAACTCTATTGCCCAGGGGTCAGTTATGGCCACCACCAGGGATGTGTACTTAGTCCTCCTACTACTTTATGAGATAGCAGGTGGTGTGAGAAGCAGCCTGCAGGTGTGGCAGAGGCCAATTAGAGAGTCACCTGACCAGAAGATAACAGGGCTTGAGCTGGTCAGGCAATCTAGCCCTGACAGACAAGGGCTAGGGACAAAAGTTACACACAAACTAGTTTAAGTGATCAGAAATTGGTTTAAACCTGTGAATATAAACCAGGTTCAAAATGGCCAAAATGTGTTTAAGATAAACCTGTTTGAATGTAGTATCAGACTCAATTGATTTGACGCAAACCAGTTTATGGAACTTGTGTCCCAGACCCCTTCCTGGTTTAAGTTAAATTAGAGTCCCTCAGCAACCCAGCATGCTTTTCAGCCCTGGACTGGACTGTCTGCTCCAGAGAGCAGGGCTGGCCCCACCCCTCTCCTCCCTAACTGGAGCTCCAACTGGCTGAGAAGGAGGAGACTGCACGCACAGCAGTGTCTGTCTGTCTTCCCCCTGCCCCATCCCCCTTCCCTTTGCAACTCACTGCTCAAGCAGGGATCCCTCCCCCCCCCCCCCCCCA